>NW_026067896.1:4883116-5007077 GCF_014885135.2 Alexandromys fortis | reverse complement strand
ATTTATTTTTTGGTTTTTCGAGACAGGGTTTCTCTGTGGTTTTGGAGCCTGTCCTGGAACTAGCTCTTGTAGACCAGGCTGGTCTCGAACTCACAGAGATCCGCCTGCCTCTGCCTCCCAAGTGCTGGGATTAAAGGCATGTGCCACCACCGCCCAGCTAAGAAACTTATTTGTTAAAAGGCTATCAAATCTGCTCCACTCTCATCTGCCAAGTGTATTGATTGTATCCTGTATTTGTTTATTACTTAAATTTAAAAAAAAAGCAATAGACAGGGATATTGCTAAGTGTGGCGATTTGAGTAAGAATGGCCCCCTTAGAATCACTTGTTTGAATACTTGGCCCATAGGGAATGGCACTATTAGGAGGTATGGCCTTGTTGGAGGAAGGGTGTCCTTGTGTAGGTGGGCTTTGAGGTCTTATATGCTCAAGCTAGGCCTGATGGGACAGTCTTCACTTCTGCTACCTGCAGATCAAGAACTCTGTCAGCCCCTTCTCCCGCGCCATGTTTGCCTGCGTGTCACCACAATTGCTGCTGTGATGGTAATGACTGAACCTCTGACCTGTGAGGCAGCACCAGTTAAATGTTTTCCAAGAGCTGCCTTGGTGTCCCTTCACAGCCACAGAGACCCTAACTAAGACACTAAGTGTCCTAAGATTTGCCCAGCATGTGTGAGGTCCTGGATTTGAGTCCCCACCATGAAACTTGAGAGAAACACTTTTTGGCATTTTGTAAATATGAATGATGCACAGTTATTTTTTTCAACTACATTTAAAATAACTTCTGTCTCTACGTGATGTTTTAGAATTTATTAGAGGCAGCAATATAGTAGCTAAAAGCCCAGAACTGAAGTGCCTGAATTATAATCTTTTCCTTCTCCTTACAACCTAGCACGACACTTCACCACAGAGAACACGTTGGGTTCTTGCCAAAGGCATTTTCTGCATCTGTTGAGATGATGGCGTGGGGTTTTTTTTGTTTAAGCCCATCTATATAATTTATTAGAGCTATCAGCCTTATCCACCCACACATCAGCATGGGCATCAGCAAGTGACTTTGTCATTGGGATCAGATAGAGGATAACTGTAGAACCCAAATTAGTTCCTCCTGAGCTGTATTTTCACTTATAGACCCATAGATAGGTTTCCTGTTTAGATCTGAATAGGCGCATAATGCAAGTTTCTGTTGTATTAAGAAGATTAGAAACCAGACACTTCACAATCAATAGGAAGTCTCTGCTGAGGGAGAAGGAGCAGTGGGTATTAGCAAGGACGTGGAATTGGACGCTTCACACACTCCTGGAGGGGATGTAAAGTCACGCTTCTGCTGTGTAAATACAGTCTGGAAGTGCCTCACAAACGAACATGGCCACCACATGAGCCAGAAATACTATTCCTAGAAACAACTGAAAACAGGTCCACGCAAAAATGTGCCCACAAGTGTTCAGACCACCATTTTTTCTAACAGGAAAAGTGGAAAATGTAAAACCTCATCAGCTCCATAAATGAATAAACAAATGTGTGGGGTCCCATTGATATGAAACATTGGGAAGGAGCAGATTTATGAGGACACAAAGTTGCTAAGTGTTGTTCACTTAGGGCCCAGGAAAGAGAAATAAGAGGTGGTGTCAAAAACTCCACAGGACGGAGTTTCACAGTCAGTAGAAGACAGGCAGCCCAACCCTCTGCAAGGAAAGACAGAGTGAGCTAGCAAAACAGTGCTGGAGGATATAGAGAATCTAGCCAGGAGGGTCAGTTTACCTGTGCCTGGTCTAGTCCTCCCACAGAGGCAAGAGGATTGGTTATTACTAAAATTAAAAAAAAAAAAACTGGCATTGGATAGGGAGGTCGCTAAATGTGGCGATTTGACTAAGACTCGTAGCTCCCAGTTGGAAGGAGAGTTACAGTCCATTGCCTTTTGATTTCTCTGTAACTCCTAAGTGTGTAGCTATGAATCTAAGACTCCTCTGTCCCCCACAAAGGCTGCCTGCATTTTAAAAATTACCATAAAGGAAGAATCTGTGCCTTGAGAGGGTGTTCACTTGCAGTTCCTTTGTGATCAATATGTCTTTGTTCTCTCACAAAGAATATTCAAGGTTTTAGATTATGACAATTAAAACACATTTTCTTAAAAAAAAACCATTCATGTAGATTTTTCCAAGTTTTATATACCATGATATGTTCCCAAAGAAAAACGTAAAGGCTGATAGGAACCAATAGATGTTAAAGAATGGGAAAGAGTGGAGAGAGGATACAAGGATTTCCAAAAGAGAATAGATTACAGGAGTCTATCTCTGTACTTCTTCCCTTCATGGCATGGTGTCAACAGGCTGACTTTTCTACAAATGTTCAAATATTAGTCAACTATATTTGATATAAGCACTGTAGCCGAAATGAAAGCTAAGTCCTAAATAAGATTGTGAAACCATACATAGGACATAATGTTGGAAATGTAAGACAGGGGCTCCTTGTGTGAAGGGCCCCATTAATAGGTAATCTCTTCTAGGTCAATAATCACTCTCACTACATTTTTCTTTATCATAATATGAAAATTTTTCTCAAAGAAAAAGAACGCATTGCATAAATCCAAAATGTCACAATTTAATTATATGAAACCAAACTTACAGATGTCCGCAAAGATGACTAAAGATGTATTTGTCATACTTGAGGAAAGAAACAACAATTATGTATCAATAATGTAGATACTCAGTTCCAATGAGTAACTTTTTTGATAGCAAGAGCAAGCAAACTCACAGGTGGTTTCAAGAGCCTGTCTGTGGCTGTGGTCTGGGTCCGTGGTTATCTCATTTTCCTAACTTTACAAGAAGCATACAAGAGGACAGAGCCATCTAGTGGTGCACATAAGCATTGCAGTTACTTTGCAAGTTACTTGGTTCAATAACTTTTCAAACTTATCTTTGAAGTCAAAAGTGAGAATTGAAATGTAAAATATGCTAACGCTGAGTTGTGAACTCCAAGGAGTTTAAGAGACACCTTTGATCACACCATTAATGCAGACTAAACGCCTCTCCGTAGAGCCCTACTGCACCAAGGTATAAAGTTCCTCTTACACAACACTGCAATAGACCTTTGTATCCCGAAAGATATAGGACGGCTTCTGCCTGCCAGGGCTTCACAGATCAGTGGCCTTGAATAGCTGGTAACTTAATGCTTAGGCAATTAGCTATTATTTCTCCCACAACAACATAGTCACTCTGCTTGCTTGCAATAGTTTACAGGAGTAATTTACAGGAGTATATCAAGCCTATATATATTTAATGTAACTTGTGTGTCTAATGGAGAGAGAAAGAGAGAGAGAGATACAGCCCCACCACCTTCACTTTGTCTTCAGGTACAGGGTCAAGTCTTGTTTGTCCAGGGCTCCTGACACTTCTCTGATTCACACCCAGGTCACCAGCATTACCAATGTTATTGTCTTTTTTTTTTGGTTTTTCGAGACAGGATTTTTCTGTGGTTTTGGAGCCTGTCCTGGAACTAGCTCTTGTAGACCAGGCTGGTCTCGAACTCACAGAGATCCGCAGATCCGCCTGCCTCTGCCTCCCGAGTGCTGGGATTAAAGGCGTGCGCCGCCGCCACCACCACCTGGCTTGTTATTATCTTTATAAATACGGTCTAGCCTTGGAAGCAGTGCGAAGTGGAGCCTGCTCCCCTGGCTCCACCCAGAGACTCTCAGGGCCCATCTAAGTTACAGAAAACCTAAGTGCATTCTGCCTTTGGCTTTAAGACCTTGACACTTAAGGGGTTGGTTTTGGCTTTTTCTTTTAATAGTACCTATTGTGAAGCCCAGATGACCTTCAAAACATGCCTTGTAGCTGGGGTTAACCTTCAGGCATGCATACCAGGGTTACAGGCATGTGCAACCACAGTTTCTAATTAGTGCACAGTAGCCGCGCCACCTACTAACTGAGCCCATTCCTAGCCCAAGTTACAGATGGTGTCTTTCAAAACATAGATCCTGCCGAGTTGGAGGCACAGGATGGGTGAGTAGAAGGCTCTTGGATGAAAGCCTTGCCTCCGATAGCCACTGCTTTGTGACCTAAAACAACGCATTTGACCTCAAAAGGGTCATGCTTTAAAGGATAACACAGTGTTTGTCTCAACTCGTGGTCAAGAGGAGCACTTAAAATTATGCAGGTGCCAAATCCAACCCACTCCTGACAAGGTGTGCTCACTGGACCTTTCCAGCAGCGGGCACTCCCCCTCAAGGGGAGGGGTGCTTTGGGGATGTGTGCCTCCTGGGCTTACATTGGCCCAGGCACAGCTCTGCAGGACCCTGTGACCATTCTTGTCTATCTTGCCCTTTATCCTTGAGCAGTGATGAGAATGGCCCAGCTTCAGTGCAAGGACTTTCAGAGCAGCCTGGTTTCCTAGTCCACCTGCTGGAACAAAGTGCATGAGACTGGGTCATCCATCAATGACAGAGTTCATTTCTCGCAGTGTGAGAGGCTGGGAAATGCACAGTCGGGGTCCTGGCTGTTCTGATGAGGGCAGCTCCTAAGGTGACATCTTGTTGCTCCAGCCCCACAGGGGACAGATGTGTCCTCACACAGTGAAAGGGATAGAGTAAGGCCACCGCACCTCTTAATATTTATTCTATGGATTATGTCAACGTGAACTAGAAAGTGACTTTTTCTCGTTGCATCAAATGCCTGACAAGAAGCAACCCCGGGAAAGGTTTATTCTGTCTCAGTCGGGGGACAGAGTGCATCATGGGAAAAGCATGGCAGCTGGAACACAAGCACCACGTGTCACATTGCGACTGTAGGCATGACACACAGAGAAGCAGGAAGTGGGGCCACTACCAGACCTGTAGGCACAGCCCTAGTACCACTCTCTCTAAACTGAGGCTGCATCCTCTAAAGATGCTCTAGCCACTAAATCCGCCATGAGCTGGAGACCAAATTCTCCAGCATGGGAGCCCATGAAAGACCCTTCACAGTCAAACCCCAAGACCCAGATATTCAATCGGTAACACTTGTCCAACGGGTGCCTGGCATCACTTGGGCTTTTATGCCCAGCTCCCTCCCAAGCTGAGCCTCTTGATCTGGGAAGAAAAGCCAGAGATGAAAAGGTCCTTAGTATAGAAAACAAACCCTACCCAGCCATCAGCTACACTGCTGCAGCCTGAGGGAGAGTTGACTTCTAGAAATACCCAGCACCCTCCATTGAAGACCCTCAGAATGTGAAAGGATAAAGAAGGGTGGGCTAATCAACTTTTGTCGGCCAAACTATGGTCTTCTTGTAGGGAGAATGAGGCCCTGGCTTGTCCAGCCCAAGTTCCACAGCAGTCCATATCAAAGCCAGAGTTCCAATTCCTCATTCCTTCCCTTCCAGCCCTGAGTTCTGTCTGGATCCACAATCTCACTTACATCACCCAGCCAGGTAGAAGAAGCTCATTATCAGGCCAGAAGGTTTTCTCCCACCACAGAGCCAGGGACCGGTAGTGTCCACAGAAACAGAGGCAGCAGCTTATGGAGGCCAGCTCCCTCTGGGTCTGAACCGGTTTGCTCAGGCTATGCCTCCACCCCCTGCTGAGTGGAAACAGTACCTCCCTAGCAGCAGCCAGTGCCTGTCCCTAAACTCACTCTCTTCTCCTCTGCTGTCGTCTGAGAATCTCAAGGAGCCATTTCCTCCCCGCTCTGAGCTACTCCACAAGCCCCATCTCTGATAAAAAGTTGCGGTAATTAAATGTGGGAAGTTTGTTTTGTGTTGTGTTGTGATATAAAGTGTCCAGGATAAAGAGACTTTGAAACCGAAAGGTGGCAGGGACCTCCAGTCTCACTCTCCAGGGGAGGGGGGGGGGGTATTGACTTGCACAGCTGGGAGGAGGTTCTTTGTGTTTATAATTACCTCTTTCACCGGCACACAAAGGTCTCTTGACAATAATTACATAAGCTTTCTGAGGTTGTGCTGGGTTTTTACCCTCTGGCTTGACAGCCAAATGGTTTTAAATCATTTTGAGTCGTGGATATGCTGGTGCTTCGGGAAATTTGACACAGACGCACCTGGGATCCATCTCTCAGGTAGATTACCCTCTTCCGGCCTGGGTCAGCTCTCTCAGACCTTCCCTCTGGCAGCCCCTTGCTCCCTCCCTGCTTTGAGTCCGTCTCTGCTCAGCCCCAGCCTCTCCTTTGCTTATTCATCCCTTTGGAGACCAGAATCTCAAACTCGCCAGCACAGCCTCGCAATCACGGACCTTGCAGTGGTTTGCTCCTGATTTGTGAGGGGGGAGCCAGGTCAGGTGTGTCTGTTCTAAGAGTTATGGATGCTGGTAAAACTACATGGGCTCCTTAGGCCTTTAGATGCGGACAGTGCTCACACCAAGGTACCAAGTTGATTTCTATCTTTCACTAAAGTACCTTTCCTAGAAGGCAAGCCCCTGCAGTCTTCAAATTCCAAGACCTCTCCCCTCTATTGACTCATAAACTCAGTGGGCACCCAGACTCGGTGCAACAGCACCCCTGGGGTTAAGCTCATGACCTTGTCCAGGCCTGTGGCAGGCCAGCCCTCCCCTAGGGTGGAGCAACACCTGTGTCTAGCACTTAAACCCTTGCAGCTCAGCCACTGCTGGAGATCTGCGGGCCCTCAGCCCAGCGGGAGTTTGGGCACAGTTTGCTGAGACCTCCAGGAGGCTAGATCCCCAGCACCCCCGGCCATGGCACCGCAAGGGCGACTTCTCATCCGCGGGGGTCGTGTGGTCAATGATGACTGCTCACAGGTGGCCGACGTGCTAGTGGAGGACGGCGTGGTGCGGGCGCTGGGACGGGACCTGCTGCCTCCCGGGGACGCGCCTCGGGGGCTGCGCATCCTGGACGCAGCGGGCAAATTGGTCCTGCCCGGAGGCATCGACACACACACGCACATGCAGTTCCCGTTCATGGGCACCCAGTCAGTCGACGACTTCTACCGGGGCACCAAGGTACCCAACTCACAGGCCTATAATTTGGGGTCTGTGGCGACCCCACCTCTCTCGCTCCTGCGCAGCACTAGGGACTGGAATGGAGGTGAGACACCTGAGCTAGCCAGGGTCGCCGAAAGGACGCCCATCTGGGGTGAAGATGCTGCATGCTGTAGTCTCTGGTGCCAAGCCCAGCATATGGCTCTTCTACTCCTATTGGGTGACCTGGCACTCCAGATACTATTTCTTCTTCTTCTCTCTTTTCTCTAGGCGCCATCTTCTGGTGTCTGAAATTCCTCTTCCTCGTGATAATCCACGGAGGTTTCCAAAGCTTTTCTCCTTCTATATGCTTGCTTTTCAAATAGGGCTCTACCAACTTCTTCTCCCAGTTCTCCACTCCAGCCGCGAACAAGTGAGAGCTCCATTCACCTAGCACAGTGGTTCTCAACCTTCCTGCTGCGGCATACAGTTCCTCATGTGGTGCTGACCCCAACCATAAAATTATTTATGGTGCTACTTCGTAACTGTAATTCTGCTACTGTTATGAATCATAATGTCAATATCTGATGTGCATGATATCTGATATGTGACCTCTATGAAAGGGTCGTTGGACCCCCAAAGGGATCGTGACCCCCAGGTTGAGAACCGCTGACCTAGACGTTACCTTTGTGACTGGAGGGGCCTGGGTGAGTTGGAAGCCTATATCCTCTACACTGGACCCAATCCTACCCTGACCAGGATTTGAAGACAAGCATTCTGGCGCCCCCCAGCCTTCTCTCATGCCAGGGTGACCTCTCCACCCCCTTCTCCCACCCCTTGCTCCAGGCAACAACTAATGTGAATTCTTGCTGCTTGAGTACCTGCCCTTAGTGATGTTCAGGAAGCGGTCAAATCTGGATCCCAGGAGAGGAAGGCTTGGGGTCTGTAGGGGAAGATCCAGACGCTCAAACCAATGAAATGGTTCCTAAAGGTTTCCTCTGAGCTTCTGAAGCCGGCATGGGGTTAAGCAAGGTAGCTTTACAGGAGATGAAAATGGCATTCCTCAGCACCTAGGCCGAAGAGGTCAAGCCTGAACCATTTTCAAGTCTTGCCTCTAAGATGCCTTGAGAGAACTGGCTTCTTCCAAAGTGAAGATCACACCAATTTCCTCAAGACAAGGTTCTTCATTGAATTCCTGTGTCTTAGCGTGTCCAGCCACAGAGACCTGGTACAGAACAGCAGGCTCTCAGAGAAGCCCACAGTTGTTTATTTCAGTTACTAGCCTGGTCTGTGAACACTTTACCCTCCTCACCCCGCCCCCACCAATATCCCCAGTCCTCCGTGACTGCCCAGAACAGGTCACAGAAAGGAGAAAAGCAGGCATATTTGACCCAGAGAGAAGGGTTGGGGGCCATCTGCCTAATGTAATATTTGAAACTCATCTTCTTAGTTACTTATTACCAATGATATCAATGTGATAAGAAATATCTTTTTTTGCAGGGTGAGCTGCTATCTCCTTTCAAAATAAGAGTTCTGTATTATGACTATCTCTATTTCTCTTTTTTATAAAATGTCATGAACTCATTTTTTTAGATTTGGGATGAATATATAACAATTCATGGTTATAGGTAAGTAGAAAAATAACAGATAAATAGAAAGAAGAAAAGCATCTCAAAACACTTTCTCAACACCCACCCATGTTTTGGTCTATTCCCTTATGCTTCTTAATTTTGTACACCGTGGATACTTGACACCATTTTTGGCGTGTGTGTGTATGTGTGCGTGTGTGTGTGTGTGTGTGTGTGTGTGTGTGTGTGTGACTGAGGATGTGCAAACCTGCACGTGAAGCCGTGTGACCAGCTACTGTCGTTACACCATTAACCTTTTCTGTTATCTCAGACTCATCGCTAATCTCAGGTCTGACTTTAAGAACCCCGGTTTGCAGAGCAGGGAGCAGCTGTCCTGTCTACCACTTGCCAGACTCACTTCAGCATCCCCCTTGAAGGCCGAGCAGTGACTTTCCTTCCTTTATTTCTGATCAGGGATCCAGACAAAGCAGCTACACAGAGGAGTTTGGAACGCTGAGGACAAGGGACTTGTCTTCCCTTTCTTAGGGATCGGCTGTGTGTGTCCTAAGGTCCAGGCAGCTGGTTCTTTGTCTTCTACCCAGTCTGTGGACATTCTAGAATCTCACAGCACAGAGAGACTTATACTTCCTCCCTGAGAAGGTGTCTCCTTGCAGCTGTGATAGCCTGCTGCCGGTGTGGGAAGGGACTTACCCTCCAGCTGACTCTTTAGGTATTGCCCCATTTAAAGACTGTCACGTGTTAAACAAAACCTTTCTCTTAATGAGCCGAGTATGTCAAGCAGGAATTGGTGTGAGCAGAGAGAGCAAGGTCGAAGGTTTTGTAAACACACAATGTCTGCTAAATACCAGAAAGTACTCCCAAAGGGTCTGAATGTTAACCTTAAAAATGGTTGCTGAATCCCAGGATGAGAGTTCGGAAAGGCCCAGGAAGAGACAGGGCTTCATAAGGGAACTGGATGAGGAAGGGCCAGACCCACACAAGCACTTGGGCATGGGCCTGAGCTCTGGAAAGAGACTCCATGAGGTCCTTTTGTCTTCCCTCCTAGACTTCACAACAGCTCTCAAGGTGGTGTTGATGAGCCCTTGTTGTGTGAAATTAGGGACCAAGAGACCTTTTGTAGGCAATGAATGTATTACAGATTTCAGTGCCTGGAGAAACACCATTTTAATGCTGTTAACTGACATTTATCCCACGCAGATCACACTGTGTACCAATTGGGCTAAATTATCCATTATCCTTTATAGTCATAGGTGCCATTGCCTACATTTTTTATCAGCTGAAGAAAGAATTGAAACAAGTTAGCTGCCAGGGTGGCACCCCTCAGAAATGTCCAAGTTAAAGGCTTTTCAAAAGCCAGCACAGCTTAACTCCATCCCTAGAGCTCTGCCCTCTAAGGCCCTGTGCTTTTGGGGAAACAGCCAATGTTCTGACCTATCAGAGTGGCCGATGATGGAGGAGTGAGCCGTGCAGCATCTGTGTGAAGGTGAGCTGCAATCGTCCTTACGGTGGCCCAGCTCTTCACCTCACCAGTGCTGGAGGCAGTTACAGCTATCAGAATGAATGTGCACACCACAGGTATTAGATTCCTAGGGCATCCAAATACACGTTTATAGCCACACCACCTTCGAGGGCGTAGAAAGAAGTGCCTTGTGCACAGAAAGACACAAAGTGAATACGACCTAGTATGTTTTCAGGAGATGGACCCAAAAGGTTAGAGCAGAGCTCGTGCTTTCTGCAGCCCCGAGGATGATCAATGATAACATCTGACAAGTGGAGGGGTGCGCTGTTTGTGCTGTCCTTTCTGTATTGGTCACTTGATTGTGATGGGCCCCAATTTAAAGAGTGAAATATAGGCCAACTAAAGGTTATGTGTTTTGTAACTCTAATTCACGTCAGGCGTTGGTTAAAAACCTGCAATGGATTTACTTAATTACAGGTAAAAGCTTTCTGCCTGGGGTAACGAACGGAACCAGCATTCTGCTGTGAGGGAGTCCCCTTCATCTTGTCGTGGCTCGACCCCAAATGTAGAGTGATCTTCCGAGAATCCAGTAGCTACAGAGAACAATGTGATTTCCAAATTCAGTAGATATTGTGAATTCAATAAACCTGAAGGAATTACATTTTGGTGCTCTTAACTACATTCTGCAAGTGTTCAAATCCATGTATTTATGATGAGACAAAGGCCCAGGGTGGGTGGATGGACATGCATTCAAAAGCAGAGACTGAGTTGGAGCTGGCAGTGGACCCATCCTCCTAAACTAGGGAAAGATCCCAGCGTGCTTTTTTCTTTTTCTTCTTGTCTGTTTTCTTCCATTGCTTTCTTTTTCTTTTCTTCCTTTCTCTTTTTTTAAAGGACCGACAGTTCTGTTTTGCTTTGGAGAGTCTTGGTGAAATGCCACGAGGATGGCCACGTCCAAGGGGGATGATTAAGCATTTTTACAGCTGTATTTATAGAGCTTTCTCACCTTGTAGAAGAAACCTTGAAATCCCCTTTTCTATTACTTACCAGAATTAGACTTTGCTAAAGAGCTGGGTGGGTGACCCAGTGACCTCCAGCACATCACTTCCTGCCTTGGGTTTGTCAGCATTCTCTGGGTAAATAATTCAGTTAATAAAAGCTGTTAAAAGTCTCTTTTAAACCAATATATACTTGTCATCTACCCCTTAGCAAGTTGCTGGAGATTTTATAGATGCTCAGTGTCTGTCAGTATAATAAACTGCACTTAAAAATAAAAGTATGCAATAGAATAAAGAAAAATAGAATTTAAGTGACCTACAGTCTTAAGATTTTTCTGCCTATCCACTGGGACTTCTCTCTGCAGGGAGTTATACAAACACGTGTTTATTCCATGGACTTTGCAGAGTTAGCAGTGTTCATTAAATGCTTCTCTATGTCATTAAATGTCACAGGGGTATACAACCTTGTGGCCCATCGTTCTTGTTCAGACTGTTCCAATTTTTTCTGTTTAACCTCTGTAATTCTTGGGTATCAAGGTGTATTTCTATCAATCTTCAGACTTCACAACTTGGAAATCCCAGAAACACCCCAAAGTTGGGGCATTGCAAACCAAATGTACCCACCTTCCAAGCTTTGCTTTCTATTTCTCCCCCATTGATGGCTACGCTCTCTTCTTCTCCATGGTGGTGTCTAAGGGTTTCATTGTTGCCATTATTGTTGTTTGCTAGTATGTAACAACTAGCCAGATAGGCCAGGCGTTGTTCGGATGCTTGCTAGTTGCCTGGGAAGTCATTCCCAGAATATCTTTCCTGGATAAATAAATGTTAGACACATCTTAGAGGAGCTTGATACTCCCAGAATATCCACAGTTTGCGCTCCTTTATAGCCCTCACTTCGCATCCTGGCCATGGGCACAGATTGGCTTTAAACAGAAAGCTATGTCAGCTTAAAGGAAAAAAAAAAAAAACCAACACTTCCTAATTTTAAAATTACCTTGTTTCTTTAATTACTAGACAGGCTAAGCTCTGAATGAGTGTGTTCTGTTAATGTTTGGTTGTTGCAGTTCTGAGCATTTGTACTTTTGTGCTTTTAAAGATTGTCTATTTAATGATCATAAAGTTAGCTTTTGGACTACTCCAAAGGAGGAGACATAAGGTATCAAAAATAAACTTGGAACGCTGACGTTAAGCGGGGCTTTGTCCAGCTGGGGGAGGCTGCATGTGAGGAGCTGTCTAAGCCCAGAACTGGCCTCCCTCTGCCGTTCAGACTCAGATACTCCGTATGTTTCACTTCCAGGCTTTCTTTGTCGCTTGCCTGACTGACGTGTTCTCGTGCTCAGCAAACCAAGGTCTCCACGGTTCTGTCAGGAAGCCCTCTTTCACCATCCTGGGTTGTAATTGGGAACATGAGAATTAGAATGGCAACAGTTAGTTTTGTCAGAGAAGACCGATTTTTTTTTTTTTTTAAGAAAATTCATGCATGTAGGTGGAGATTCATGAGAAATGTCTTTCCAGCAATTGCTTAGAACTCAGGGCTTGTGTACCATCTGAGGAGAAGGAGCGGAAAAAGAGGCACAGACAAGAATACAAATGACTTCCTCTTAAGGGTGGTTGGGGAGGTGGAACACATGTGTGGGGAGACAAATACGTTTTAGGAAAGAGAAGTGGACCATAGGGAAACAGATGAGGAGAGGGCAGCTTTGCCATGACGTCTGTTTAGTCTTCTAGACCACGGTGATGAGTCACCCATCCCTGGACGCAAAACTTAGAGTGTGAGGGTATTTATGACTGGGTTCTTTAGCACGGCTCTACTTGATGGCAGAGGTGAGCGCACAGAAAATACCTGACCTCACGTCTTTGACTCAAAATAATTTTAAGCTACAGTGGCATGTTTTGGATACCTAACTGCCAACTAATCATGATCATTTCTTTAGATATATTTCAAAATTATATTGGTTTAGGAAAACGGCAGCAGTAGCTTCTTCTCTTGAGACTATGATTTCTCCAGCCACGAGTGGACAGTTGGCTTGGTTTACAGTAAGAGGCATGAATTTCTTCCTGTTGAACAGATCTTAAGTCCAGTTAACCAGCAGCTGGTTACCCCGAGATTAAAGTACTACTGTGGCACCATCTTGCCTGCCCAGTCATTCTCATTGTGGAGCGCCTTTTGTTTACACCTGAGTGCGACTACCAATTGCTCTTCTCTCTTGGCAGCTTTCACAGAACCTACTGGTACTGTATGAGAAAGTCTATAAGGAAGAGTCTTCCAGGTCAGTTTCATCTTGATTCCTCCAAGTCCTGTATCAAAAGTGTGTGGTGTCTTCAGCAATAAGGTCTCACCTTCAAGTACTAGGAAGTAACCAAGACAGTTGCTGTGGCTTCCGTAGAGCCTGGGTGCACACTGATCTGGGAAACTTTGAACAGCACTGAGCATGAGCCTTCCGCTGTGCCCAGAGTCTGCTTCTCACGTTCACATGGAAGGATCTAGGACCAGGGACAGCCATAATTTTGGGGAACAGAGTTGCCTGCTAACTTGCAACATGCATAGGTTTCAACTTGTGAATGGGAAAGACAACCATCATTCTCCCAGCTCAAAACTTTTGAGCAGCTCGGCCCCTCCCTTCCTTCCCCTTTAAACACTGTAATGTGCTCAGGGCATGCAGAAACAAAGCAGCATCAACAGATCTCAAGCAAGGATGGGGTCAACCTTCCCTGGAGGACTCTAGACTGTGACCAAGGTTAAGAAGAAATCAGTAGGTGAGGTAGAGCAGAGATGGGGGGAGGGAAGAGAAGGCACGGCATCCCTCTCTTGGGTGGAAAGGACACCTTCAAAACTCAAACCTACTTGTGGAATTGGGACTTAAGTTGAGATTGTAAAATCTGTTTGTATACATTTTAGTACTATATGAAAGCTACCAGTTCATCCCAGAGCTTTTCTCCCTAAGGCCCAGCTGGACAATGAGGTTTTTTTTTTTTTTTTTTTTTTTTTTTTTTTTTTTTTGGTTTTATTTAGGTCCTGTGGTAGATTTTAGTGAACCAGAGTCACAGTTTTCAGGATGAGCTTAGACACGGAAAATGGGTGACACCATAAAATAGAAGAATATGCTTTGGGGACTTTTCAGTATTGGCTTACGACCTGATATATTCTTCAATAAGAACTTGTGTTATGTGACATTACGATCCACTGTGGGATAGTTTATGTCTAGGTAAGTTCTATTGTATTTACACTAGAGACGTGGTAGGCTCTTCTGTCCCCCAAATGGGGATTTAGATAAATTAGAAGGCTTTCAAGGGCAGCAAGCCAAAGAAATTAGGAGCTGGGAGAATTTATTTATGAGCCAAGATTAGGAATGTTTAAAGCATTTTGCTGGCTAACTGACAGGTAAAGGGGCTGTCAATCAGGAGTAAAGGCAGCAGAAATGATGGTTTCAAGTCCCATTTGGGCTCCTGTTTGCCCTATATGCAACCATTGTCCTGTCTTTCTCCCTTGGACACTGCCATTTTATATGGTCCTGGATGGCCTTGATTCTGTCCTTCCCCACAGCCTGCTGAATTTCTTCTCCCAGGTCCCCTCCTCAGAGTCTCCCTTCTCCCCATTTGCCATCCCCAGGAACATGGGTTCGGAAGCACGTGGAAACATGTCCACCCCAAGCCCAGTACACGTCTGTACTGGAAACATGTCTACTCTCCTTCTGCCACGTATTCTCATGACTGTTCTCTGCTCGGTCTCCTCTGCTCTGTCATGAGGTCAGCGATACTGAAGAGCTGGAGAGACGATTGAAAGGTGTATACTCCAGGTTAGTTATTTCTGAGCACAGGCAGGCATGCATTGTGTGTTAGATACCATCATGATGGTTGACAGCTCCCATATGTAGGTCCTACTCTTAAATTCAAATGTGCTCAGATCCCTGGTTTGAATCTTCCTCTCTGAATTCCCAGCAGCCTTTTCTGTAACTCTTACAGGCAACTGTGTAAAGTTCCCCCACAATTAGTATTTTCCATAGTCTTCTGATGTTAGAAGTGGACCTGCCATCTGTTACTCCAGGATGTTGTATTACAATGATCTTTTTCTCCCTCTAGACCAGCAGTTCTCAACCTGTGAGTTGTGACCCCTTTGGAAACCCTCCTCTCCAAAAATATTTACATTATGATTCCATAACGGTAGCAAAATTACAGTTATGAAGTAGCAATGAGAATAATTTTATGGTTGGAGGTCACACACCGTGAGGAACTGTATTAAGGGGTCGTTAGGCAGGCTGAGAAGCACTGCTGAGGGCTATGCACACCCTGAAGGAAGAGGAGAAAACTCATGGTTACTTGCATGGCCCCTCCAGCTTCCTCCAATCCATGTAAAGGCTGTGTGTGATGGTGTCGTTTTTATAACATTTTTATCAGTAAATAATTCAAACGCAGTGCAACTCAGCTGTTTAACTGTGCGGTTCCATAGTTTCTGGAATACTGACAGAATGGTAGAGACATCACCAATCTGTTTTAGAGCATTCCTACGGCCCCCTGTCCCTCTGCCTGCCAAACTTTATCTTCGGCCCGTCCTCCTCTCACGCATCTTCAGCCCTAGTCAACCTCCACGCCCCTTTCTGTCCCCGTGGACTTTTCTCTCTGGAACATATTCCACAGATGGTGCAATGTGTGCTCTCCCATGACTGGCTCCTTTCATCTGGTGTCAAGATTTTTAGAGTCCATCTATGTTGTGGCAGAGGTCCCTATGTCATCCCTTTCTAAGGCCAAATCCCGGGCCATTGTTTATTTAGTCACCAACCATTGGGCACTTGGGAAGTTTCTACTGTTGGCTACAGTAGCAAATACTGGCTTGAATCTTTGTGTCCTGGGCTTGGGGTAGCCATGTTTCCATGGACCGTGTGTGTATACTGAAGAGTAGGCTCGCTGGGTCACGCTCGCTATGTTAACTTCCTGAGAACCCCCGAGGTGTCTGCAGCATTGTATATTCTCACCATCTGTAGCCTAGGTTGTACACCCTGACGATAATTTTTAACGGGTTCATGGCGAACACGCGCTGAGACAATACAGAAAAACGGTTATTTACAAAGCATTTATTGTATGAGATAATGTGAAGAGTCTTGGTGCACAACAGAGCAGGGTGTGCCTGTAGCTTGTGCCGTTACCGTGCCATTGCAGATAAAGGAATTGAGCATGCACCATTTTTAATCCACCAGGAGTGATGGCACCAGCTCCCCGCGTCCTGAGGGACCACTGTGTCTGATTTCTGTGCATCTCATGTGTGGTGGGTTTCTCTATATCTGTAGACTTAGAAACATTTTTTTTTCTAACACTTTATCTCCTACTAGAAAAAATTCCCCCCGTCCTTGAGGGACACTTTATTGTATTGGAAAGTCACTTGAAAAAAGGAACGTGACAAGATTAATCTCTATTCAAATAAAAATACAAAACCTGATTTTTTTTCCCAAGTCTTGCCTTTGTACCAAGAGGAGTTTCTTAGTAAATGCAAATATGTGTTTTCTGCATGAATAAGGACACTGTTATTTAAAGGTGGTAACAAAGGGTAGAATCTTATATAAAAAAAAAAAAAAGTAAGGCGGTTAAAAGTAGAATGAAGTGGAACCTCGCCAAGCTACTGAAGGAGAACAAAAATATTCCATAAAGAGAGCGAGAGGGAGAGCCGAGCTGACAGTCCCGGCTGTGAGAGCCCTGGCTGCACCTGGGCTGCGGTGTGGGAAAGGGGCAGGAGAGAAGTTGGGGAGCCACTATCCCTCTTGGATCTCAGGAAGTGAGCTGTGGAGTGTGTTAGAAACGCGGAGCAATTCCTAATTATAAACCAACAGCTCCTGGCAGGCTAGAGAGCGGTTCCCAGAAGGCAACTGTGCTAAGCACTTTATACGCCGTGCCCTAGCCGGATCCCCCTCCCTAGCTGTGGGCTTGGATGCAGGCATTGCCCTCACTTCTCCTATAAACAATCAAAAAATACAGAAGAAACTGTTCCAGAGACCCAGCGAGGCGCAGAATCCGAGTGTTGTACTGTAGAACCCCCAGAGTCCCTGCTCTAAACTATGGGGCCACTGTTCTTCTATGATTATGTTTGTTTTCCACACCTACGTTGTTTGAGTACAGCAATTAAAAACATATTAACCACCTTGTGATATTCGTTTAAATTAAATCTATTTAAATAATGAGTCAAAGGCATTTGTTTTTGTAATAGTTTTTAAATTACTGGTAATGTAGCCTAATAAGCTGCCAGGTCTATCGAGGGTTGAGGCAGGATGCAGGGACTCAGGGACCAAGTTTATGAAGATTAAACTTCATTCCAGAGGCAGCAAGAACATTAGCTTTCTGAAATTTTCAGCTGGCAGAGAATAACCAGGTACTTAAGGAGTGTGGTGTGTTGCCTGCTGTAAACATTGTGTAGTGATCAAAATGGGGTGGTTACCATATCCATTGCCTCAAATAGTTAGCATCTCTCTGTGGTGAGAATGTTCCAAACCTTCTCCTCTAGCTATCACAAGGCACACAGCACAGTTGTTTGTGATGTCCGCTCTACTGGGCAGTGGAAACCAGGATGTATCCCCCTTGGTCGCTCTACTGTGTTACTGAAACCAGAGGGTGTTCCCCTTTTCTAACGGCAGCTTTGTTGCCCCGCCCCACCTTTTTTAACCTTTTGAGCCAAGTGTCTCATCTGTGGTTGGAAGTGCCCCTCCATGGAGGGTCTGTGGGTGGGTATTTAGGACAGAACTAGAGAAAGACCAACTAGGAACCTACTAAAATCGTGACCGTTGAAAATGAAAGGGTTCCGAGCTAAAGCCAGAGCAGGTAGCCACCACAGGTGTCAATCAAAGAAAGATGAAAGGGTCCCCAGCAGTTTCAGGGTGCAGGGGCTTTAGCCTTGAAAGTTTTCCAGGGTTCTTTGAGTGGATCACAGGACAGCCAGCGATGTAGTGGCTCATAGGGCTGCTGGGGATATGATTCCCTAAGACAGATCCCAAGGAAATGGGATTTTAGAATACCAGGTGTAGTTTTTGGTTTTGTTAATTGCTTATACATTTTCTACTTTTCCCCACCTGAGGGTTTCTGCTTAGTTGTTTTCTGAGAAAGGATCTCGCTCTATAGCCCAGGCTAGACACCCACCTACCACAGCCCTTTTGCTTCAGCCACTGAGGAATTAGGATTGCAGGCATGAGTCAGCAAGGCGGCCATTTCAGTTTTCCTTCACAGTCCTGTTTTCTTTTTCAGAAGCAGTTCCAGGTATTGTAAGTCTTTGTCTTTTAGTTTCTGGGGAATCTATTCAAGCCTTTCAAGTATTTTAAAAGGCAGCATCTTTGGCATTTCCTCGACCCATCAGGTTAGCCCAGAGGCTTGCAGATGTGCTGTTTTCTCTGAGCTACGGATGACTAACTGACCAAACCCTCTTGTGATTGCAGGCTGCCTTGGCTGGGGGTACCACCATGATCATCGACTTCGCCATCCCTCAGAAAGGCAGCTCCCTCCTTGAAGCCTTTGAGACCTGGCGTAGCTGGGCGGACCCCAATGTCTGCTGTGACTATAGCCTACATGTGGCGGTGACGTGGTGGAGTGACAAGGTGAGGCAGCTGGCTTCCAATGTGTTCTGTTTGGTCCCCTTGTCCTTGGCTCTGCATGGAAGCAAGGAACTGGCAATGTCTAATGGCAACCCCCGGTGATGTCTCTGCCTCGGGGGTGACTGGGGGACTGGTGGGGTGGGTTCTCGTTGCACTTTCTTCTGTTGAATTCTGAGTACTGTGAAAGATTGCAGTCTCAACATTAGAGTGTAAAACATCATCACATAAAGCACACAGTGAGACTCCATCCTGCTTGCTCACAGAATCATCCTGTGTTTAATACAGGAATTGCAGAGGTTTCCTCTACTCTCCACGGTACCTATTCCTCTTAGTCCCAACATCAACATGCCTAGAATCTTAAATAATGTATTAGAAAATTTTAACATAGGAGAAAACATCAAAGAAGTTCTAAGTTTAGAATTCCTTCAAATTAGAGGCCTCCATTCCTACCCCTGACAGGAGAAGCCAGGCTGGGATCCTTTCCAAGGCCCCTCCCAGCGGAATCCAGGGGTGACTTGGCTCTCCCAACAATACTTGGTTGTTGTCACTGTCACGAGTTCCCCAGAGACCACCAGGAGTCCCAGTTCATATGCCAAAGCAAAGAGCCTTTATCACAAGCTTAAGCCTGGGCTCTCACCCATCCTTTCTGTCACAGTGGCTGGATCAGGGAGAGCATTGAGCTCAGCTGTGGCAGGGTTTTAAAGGAGCAAAGGATGGCGGGTGAGAGAATTCTGGATTCAGATGGGGGTTGTACTCCTGATTGGGAGGAGTGAAGTAACAGAAATCTTGTCAAACAGGAATTGGTACTGGCTTTGCTGTAAGGAAATTGACAACCTATATACAAGTTAGGGAAGATAGTCTCAGTGTTCTGAAGCAGCTAGTACTTGTTTGTCTCAATTCTGATTGGTTCCCCACAGGGTGCAATCTGTGACTTTTCCTGGTTATTGAGATGGTGATGTCTAGTCTCAGTATTGTTAGTTGGCAGCCTGTCATGGCTGCAGTGATGTTGAGTTGGGTCTCTTCTGTCACCTGAGAACCATTTACAACAGACCTCAAAACACTCTCCCATGCCCAATAATTATTTAGGCCATGAAAATGATAAGAGTCAGATGAAAAAGATGACTTTGAGAGCCATTAAAATACTTTGGTTTTCTACTGAAAATTTGTGTGTGTGCCCTGAAAGAAATTTTCCTTGAGATTTAAACCCTAATTTGTTTCTTCATATTGGATTTCATTCAGAAATTTTAAGGAGGTGGGGCGTGAATCATGGTGACGCTGTTTGAGTAGTTCACTCATCAACCTTTTCAAAGCTTGTTTCAGACACCGAGTGAATAGAAAACAAGTAACAAGTTTGTAACAAGTAACCCAGCAATAAAAAAGTAACAAGTCTGTAACAAGTAACCCAGCAATAAAAAAAAAGTAACAAGTCTGTAACAACCCAGCAATAAAAAAGTAGCAAGTCTGTAACAAGTAACCCAGCAATAAAAAAGTAACAAGTTTGTAACAAGTAACCCAGCAATAAAAAAAAGTAACAAGTCTGTAACAAGTAACCCAGCAATAAAACAGTAACAAGTCTGTAACAAGTAACCCAGCAATAAAAAAGTAACAAGTCTGTAACCAGTAACCCAGCAAACATGGAGGGTCATAGTCCACAGCTCAAGCTGATTTCTCTCCACAAACAGGATTCTAAGCCCTGAGCTGGACCTACTTTATACCTTCAAAGGCAAGCCCTTCCTTCCTCTCCTTCCTTTCTTCCCTTCCTTCCTTTTCTTTCTTTTCTTCTTTCCCCTCTCCTTCCCTCCCTCTCTTTTTTTGTGAGAAGTACAGGCAATGATGGTGGCTTTGACTAGTCCTTTTCATACTTTAACAATTGCAGAGATCCCCCAAATACAGGTTCTGTTGTGTTTCTATGGCCAAGAGCTCAGTACAGCCTCAAACAGCAGAAGTGTATTCTCTCCCAATCTTGAAGGTTAGAAGGCCAAGGTGTCTTGTGATTGTTTTGTCCTGAGGGCAAACGGCTCTGTCCCATGCCCTTCTAGAAGCTTCTAACTATCTGTGGTAATCTTGCTGGCCCTTGCCTTAAAGAAGGAGCATTCTGACTTCTGCTTCCATCTCCTTGTACAAGCCTGTATTTCAGTTCATCTTTTCCAAGGCCTCCAGTCATGGGGGATTAGAATGTACATCATTGACATCACAGTAGCTAACCACACCTGTGGTGAGCCTACTTCTAAAGGGTTAGGACTTTAGGATAAGAGTTAGGGGACACACAAGACAAATTACTAAAACTTTTTTTTTCCTTTTATGAAGATTCTTTGTAGTCTTTCTCCCCATTTTATTGAAAATAGTTTTTGCCCTCACAGAATATATTCTGTTCAGCTGTTTCCCATCCCTCTACTCCTCCCAGTTCCTTCCCAACTCTACTCCCACGCCCATCTCATCTTTCAGATGTTTCTTTCTCATTAGAAAAAAAGAAACAGGCTTCTACAAGATAATAATAAAATACAAGGAAATAAAACATGATAAAATAAAAAAATAAAAATTATCCCACTGAAGTTGGAGAAGACAAAGCAAAAGAAGGAAGACCCCCAAGAGAAGGCACATGAGACCCTCTCATTTGCACTCTCAGGAATCCCATAAAAACACTAACTTGGTGTTGTAAAAGGCTTGTTCGTTCTCAGCTGCTCAGCCCTTAAATCACACAGAAACTATATTATTTGCAAAACTGTTTGGCCAATAGCTTAAGCATATTTCTGGCTATCTCTATGTCCTAAACTAACCCATCTCCATTAATCTGTGTATTGCCACGTGGCTGTTGCTTACCAGCAAAGTTTTAGCATGTCTGTCTCTGTCGAGAGGGTGTGTGGGGGGGGGGGGCTCCATGGCTTCTCCTGAATCTACCTTCTTTCTCCCAGCATTCAGTTTAATTTTCCCTGCTTACCTCTATTCTGCCCTGCACAAGGCCAAGACAATTTCTTTATTAACCAATGGTATCCATAGCATACAGAGGGGGAATCCCACATCGATCTGGATGCCATACTATATACACAGAGGTCCTGGTGCAGACCCATGCAGTCCTGTGCATGCTGCCTCAATCTCTATGAGTTCACATGGGCTTTGCTTTCCCCACCTCCTCTGGCTCTTACATTCTTTACATCTCTTCTTCTGGGTTCTCTAAGCTCTGAGGAGAGGGGTCTGATGGAGATAGCCCATTTAGGGCTGACTTTTCCAAGGTCTCTCACTCTGTGTGTAGAGTCTGGCTCTATGTCTCTGTATTTGTTCCACTTGCTGCAGCTTCTCTGGTGATGGCAGAACTCTCTTATTTGTCTGAGTCAGGAAAGTCCATGTGTAGGAGTGGGCAAGAGTACCCGCATGTTTAACACGGAGAGGGGCTATGTGGTCACATGCTGGCCTTGTCCTCCTGCCTGCACCTCTGAGAGGTGAGATTGCAGTGTGCCGACATGCCCAGCTTGGTGCTTTTTTATTGTTTGTTTTTTGTTTCTTTGAGACAGGGTCTCTCTTCATAGATCTGACTATCCTAGAACTCACATAGACAAGGCTGGCCTGGAGTTCATATAGATCTGCCTCCCAAGTGCTAGGACTAAAGGTGTGCACCACCACACCCTACAGCTTTGTCTGAAGGCTAACCTCTGTGTGTAGGTACTTACTTCATGAATTGTTGGTGACATTTTCCACCTCAGTTAATAAGGTTTCTCTTTCAGGGTGGGGGAGTGCTCTCTGTTTCTGTTATGTTATGAGTGTATGTATAGTTGTATGGATTGTTTAAAGAGCGATTTTCAAATATTCAATATTGTTCCAAAGAGAGGCTCTTGCTAGACTCTTAACTTTTAGCAAAGCTTCCCAGTTTCTAAAAAACTAGATGGCAGGAGCCAGGCACTCCTCTGTGCATCTGGACCACCTTCACTTCACCCATTAGGCACCTCATGCTCTAAGAACTAGACGTGTGGAGGAGGTCGATCTCACTGAGCATCAGGGTGTGGATACAGGAGCAGATGGACATTTGTGTCTGTCAGCACCATAGCAGCATCCCACGAGCTGACTGGTTTAATAACCTCTGTGCCAAGATTTGGGTGACTGCCCCCTCCATCAAGTGGGAAGAGATTTTATTAGCTATGAGCAACCCTCCTGCTATGGTTGCTGTACTTTTGGTTGTGTGTGTGTGTGTGTGTGTGTGCATGTGTGTGCTTAAGTGTGTATGTGCACATGTGTTTGAACAAGTGTGCATGTGTGTGTTAACCTATAGAAGATCAAACAACTTTCCTTTGAAAGTTGTAGGCAGATTTTTCTGTCTTTCCAGCCAGTTCTCACATAACCACAGAGACTTAATATTAATTATAAATGCTTGTCTGCTAGCTCAGGCTTGTTACTAGCTAACTCTTACATTTTAAATTAACCCATATTTCTTTTCTACCCTCTACCACGTGGTGGTACTTTCTTTCAATGAGGCATGTTCGTCTTGCTTCTCTCTGCATCTGCTTGAGACTTCCGAGACTCTGCCCTCCTTCTTCCCAGCATCCTCTGTGTCTTGCTGTCCCATTGATACCACTTGACTAGCTACCAGCCAGTCAACTCTTTTATTAAACCAACAAGAAGTTGGCTTGGCAAAGATACATCTTCACAGAGTACAAAAAGAGTATTCCAAAGCAGAAAGGCTTAATCCATTTTGAGACTTGAATTTGAGACTTCAAACTCGCTTACTGGGTGGTTTTGCTCTCAGTTTGCCTCTGATATCTGACAACCCTGAAGATCCCCCAAGCTATGACTGTCCAGAATCTTGTCATTAATGATCCCTCACCTCCCACGTGTGTTGTAGGGGCGCTGCAGCGCAATGCTCAGCTTGTGCTTCCCCAAGCGAACCTGGGTCAGTCCATGCCCTCATTGACAACTAACCTACTTCTCTTCGATTTGAGCTCCAGCTCTTACCACACATAGTAAGCTTTGATGCCATCTAGATCCACGGTTGCTACCCTTGCTGCCGTGTGGTTTCACCTTCTTTTTCTGTAACAGTCCCCTCAAATTGGAGAAGAGATGCAGAGAATTTTAGAGTCAAGCACAGTAATGAAGCACTTTGGGGAACGCTGCTCATTTTCCCTGATTTAAGAGCATCCCAGCGCAGTTTATCAGGTGAACTGGGTGTGGCCTGGGATTTCATTGCATCTTTTCTGAAGGAAGCTGTCACCCTTATGTTGCTTCTTTCTTTTCTGGATATAATCTTTGCGGGAATGCTGAAATTATCCTTTGAATTAATGAGGGGTGTGCTGTTTTGGCACGAATTCTAATTTGTCTTAATAATAAAAGCCCAGAGTCAGATATAGGGGTGAATCCTGAAAGATCAGAGAGGCTGAGCAGCCACCACTACTGAATTCTCAGACCAAAGGGGCGATCCTGTTCCTGCAAATCCTCAGACTGAATGCTCTTCTATGAAACCTAAGACTGGGTCTGTGCTCCTGTCTCTTCCCACCTTATATCCCCCTTTCTGCCCAGCCATATCTCTCCTGTCTCCACCTCCCTACTGCTGGGATTAAAGGCATGGGATCCCAAGTGCTGGGTTCAACTTTGTGTGAGCCCTGTTCCTCTTTTAGACAGATTCAATCCCGCATAGCCCAGGGTGGCCTTGAACTCACAGAGAGCCACCTGCCTATTGCCTCTCCAGAGTGCTGGGATTAAAAGTGTGTGGCACCACTGCCTGGCCTCTTAGGCTAACTAGTGGCTTGGCTCTGCGCTCTGATCTTCAAGCAAGTTTTATTTGTGGATCACAAATATCACTACAGATTGCTGTATCTGTTGCCCGCCTAGGTAAAAGAAGAAATGAAAACCCTTGCCCAAGATAAAGGAGTTAACTCCTTCAAGATGTTTATGGCCTACAAAGGCCTGTACATGGTACAAGATGAGCAGATGTACGCAGCCTTCTGCCATTGCAAGGAGATCGGCGCGATTGCTCAGGTGCACGCCGAGAACGGAGACTTGATCGCAGAGGTGAGCGTTCCCTTCCAAACTTCTGTAGTCGGGAACTTTAAAAAAAAAAATAAACAAAGAAAAGCTGTAACTTAAAGCAAGGACATTTGGCCCTAAGAATGTAGACTCAGCACATGGAAGGTCAGAAACTAAGTCGCTTGTTATCTGTATCACATGTTGCATACCTGACTTGGTTTTCTTGGTCACTGCCTTTGATTTTATCCAGTGGGTCTACATGATCGGGTGAAGAATTCTCCCTTTTCAACCAGTTACCTGTATTCAGCTTTAGAGACATGCTGGTATAAAAGTGTGAGTCGTTTTCTTCTAGATTTACCTATTTATTACTATGTTTGTATGTGTTTCTGCATGAGTTCATGTGTGCCCTGTGCATACCGATTCCTAGAGAGGTCAGAAGTTGGGTCGCCTGAAACTGGAGTTACAGCAGCTGTGAGCGGCTGGGATGTGGATGCTGGGAACTGAACTCGAGCCCTCAGGAAGCACGGCCAGTGCTCCTCACTGCTGAGCCGCCTCTCCAGACCTGTAGATCATTTCCTTGACGCCCCTTGGCTCTGGTTTGTTGTCGGGGTTTTCAGAGGCTCGGGCTGCTGGTACCGAATGCTAATATGTGGGCATCGGTGCGGTCTGGTGAAGTGAGCGGAAGGTGTTTTAAAGCCGTACACTTTGCAGAGACAGGATATTAAAGCGTGCTCTGGAGGAGTCTGGGAGATATTTACTTCTCCTGTTAGCTCCATTAGGAATGCCCGAAGGGTAGGCCACCTGCAAGATTTAAGAAGCCGTCCCTAACCCTTTATATCAGCTGATTCTTTTCTTTCCCCAGGCTTAGCTCCCATTAAAGTAAGATTGCAGCTCGGTGGCCAGGAGGCAGCGGGAAGAGTGAGAAGGGAATGTGAGGTATAGACGCAAACAGGCCAGGGTTTAAATTTGACGATGTGACTTCCTCTCTGTGTGACGCGGCCAAGTGGCTTCATTCCTCTGAAACTTGACTTGCGACCCTTTTTGTGAAAGAAAGAAATAAAATTTTGAAGAAATAATGGATCTAATATTATTAACAGGTTGAGTTGGGAGCAGAGTAGACTACGATTAGTAGAAAACTAAAACTAATTAAACAATATTTTACAATGAATCACTTGAGCAAGGGTATTGAGTGGTTTTATTTTGTTTGACTGAATTAGTATATTAAGTCTCAACCATGGATGGGGCTGGACAGTACTTCTTACAGAATGTGAGAACAAACTTCATCTTTTTCAAGGGTGGGATAGACAGAGAGACAGACAGACTGGGACAATCTCGAATGTTATTCTTCAGGGGCCAGTCCACTTAGAGACAGGGGCCCTCACTGACTGGGAACTCAGCAAGGAGGCCTGGCTGGCTGGCAGTGGGACCTGTGGCTCCATCTGTCTCTGCCTCCCAGCTTTACAGTGGCAGCCACCACCATGTCTGGCCTTTCCACGTGGTTCTGTGGACTGAACTCAGGTTCTCGTGGCTGTGCAGCGAGCACTTCACCAACTGGGCAGTCTTCTAAGCTGCTCCCTTCCCCCACCTTTTCAAATGAAAGGCCACTAATGGTAAAATGATGCAAGGGATACTATTAATATATACAATCAGCATATGTACACTCTGCCCCTACACACCTACAGCTGACAGCTCTAAAAGTCTATCAGAACTTTTAATTTCCAATAATAATAATAATAATAATAATAATAATAATAATGTCTGTCATTAGGAATTCTTCCTGCTATCATTTTACATTTTCGTTGCCTTTTAGGGAGCAAAGAAGATGCTGGCCTTGGGAATCACAGGCCCGGAGGGGCATGAGCTATGCCGTCCCGAAGCAGTGGAAGCAGAGGCCACTTTGAGGGCCATCACCATAGCCAGTGCGGTGAACTGCCCTCTGTACGTCGTGCACGTGATGAGCAAATCCGCGGCGAAGGTGGTAGCCGATGCGAGGCGAGAAGGTGATCTTCAGCGGGACCCCACCCCTCTGGCTAGCAAGCTGCAGGTCTCACAGGCCATTAACAGCCCCTGCTTTTTAAAAACATGACAGCGAATTTTAATTGACAACTAATTTCACAGCGACTTCCGCATCTCCTGACCGTCCAGCTCACCCTGCTAGCTCCCGGTGGGGCCAGGGTTCATGCTCAAAGGCTTGTTTTTGAATTGAATCGATTTGTCTGACAGCACCTTGGATGTTGGGTCAGTTGGAGCAGTAACCCCGAAAGCGTTTTAATGATTACTACTTTGAAGGTTATATTTTAACTTTAAATTGATTGTTGCCCCAATTCTCTAGTCCAGACTGAATATGGTCATGCAAAAGAAAGAAAAATCTGTCTTTGGGTCAAGAAAAAAAAAGTCATCTGTTTGCTAGTAATGTACAAAGATGGGCGAGAGCCATATTTGAGCATTTTGTTCAGTGACCTCAGGCCTCCCTGGAGCCTGCATCTCACGGCAGAAGCAGGTGACCCCGTAGCAGAAGTCATCCTGTTGATTCCCCTCCTGTGAGTGACAGCGAGTGGATCATGTGCCACACTAAAAACCGTGGAGTGGATCTGGTATGTTTGTAATAGGCACCAAAATAAGTCAAAACGACTTGCTGCAAGAAGGGTTAGAAAGGATTTTGTGAGCTGTATTCACTTTTAAAAGGCAATCCACCATCTCATGTGTTAGGAATGAGGCTAATTTCAAATGAGTTCACAAGGTCTTACTACCAACAGCCCCTGACTTCTTCCCTCCCCACGTGTGTCATGATTGCGGGTGAAATCCCCCCACCCCGTCCCTCACCAAAACAAAGCAGAAAGTAGCTGGGAAACCCAAGCTGCAGTTCCAGTTTTTGTCCACCAGATGGCGATGCTGCCAGCTCCCTGGAATTGCTTTCCTGGGTCACACCAGATAGAGTGTTAAGTTAGAGGGAAAAGTAAAATCTGCAGAAATGCCCACCATCAACATTATGACTTTGAAAGTTCAGGCTGGAAGTTGCTTTTTTGGCAATGTGTATTTGTTCTTTACGTGGACAAAATTCAGTTAGAAGCCGGTTGTAAAGATCTAGGGACCAAAGACAACTATCAGTCTTAAGTAATGGGCATCCTGATTTTATTTTAAATTAGTTTAAAAAACAGTTTACTTCTTGAATGTAGGGACTGTCTATCACTTTACATTAGTCCAAGTTTCAAAATTATATACAAAAAATGTTCAAAGAAATTTTACTTCCTTCCAGCTCCTCATCATATCCCAAAGGAATATTTTTTTTTTTGTACATTTATTTCTGGTCCAAATGCACAGTTCTCTTTAAAAAGTAAAATTATCTGTATCTTCTTGTTTTGTTCTTCTTCCTTCATAAAAAAAGAACACCAACAACAAAACAACAACAACAACAAAAACCCACACGTTAGTACTTTGCCCCTTGCTGGTTTTTCCGTTAGAAATATGTCCTTGAGGTTAGCCCTCAGAGGAGGGGTTTCCATCACTCTCAACTGCAGGTCTGGGATATGCCGCTGCGTATTTTTTGAATCAGTTTATTCAAATAATCCTCCACTGGTGGTCTGTGGAGGCTTCGGCTCTTACAAAAAAACACCGCAGTGGTCACCTATTTCAGAGACTGTTTAGTATTTGCAGAAGGCATGTGGCTTTTCTGCTGCCTCTGTAGGAAATTGCTGCAAGCTTAGTGACTTAAAACACAAACTCTTTATCCAGCCATTCTAGAGGACAGAGGCCCCCAGTGTCTGGAGAGCCCTGCCCCTTCCTTACCTTGCCCAGAAGTAGAGCCTGCTCAGGTTCCTCAGCTCATGGCTCCCACCCTCAGGCCAGCCGTGCTGGACTGAGCCAGGCCTGTCCTTGTCCTTCTTTTCTGGATGGCCTCTTGTCTTTCTCCTCCACTTTAAGGGTCTTTGTACAACATTGAGCCAACTCCATTCATTTAGAATGACCTCCCCATCTCAAGGTTCTTAATCGCGTGTATAAGATGATCCCTTTTTACTTTGTTAGGTGACATATAAACAAACTATGGATTGAGTATCTTTATGCTCTGTTATGTGCCTAACATAAAAGAGTATCTTCTAGAAGTAGGATTGCTGGTTCAGAGATTAAGTGGGCATGTAACTTTTTAGATACTGTTAGATTTGTTTCCAAAGGAGCTATAAGCAACTATAAAACATACCCTAGTACCCAGCTGTCAAAGAGACAGCAGAACTCTACCATGATTCAATGTGAGCCAGTCCACTCTGTGAGTGTAACCCCTCCTGCAGAGGGGAGGAGAGGGGAGGGGAGGGGAGGGGGGAGGGGAGGGTGTGTGATCGAGGAGGAACCGAAAGAAGAGAGACTAACAGACTCAAACTTTTCCCCATGGTTACTGCTTCAGCTAACACAAGGACAGACCCTGAAAGTGCTAATGGCTAGGAGACCATGGACCACACTGACCTTCTGTGAAGGATTCGGGTATCTTATTAGTTAGTAATGCATTACCCTCTAAAAGTGTTTCTTGTGGAAATTCACTCCATCAGGAATCAGCTGGAGTACCTGGGAGGGGGGCACTAAGGCTAAAGAAATGTTAGATTCAGAGAAATGGAGACAGAAAACACAGGATAAACCAGGAAGACAAAGGTTAATACTAAACAGCCCCGAGTTTATTTCTCAGCCAGCATATATACTAATTATAGGCAAAAGGCAGAAGAAAGAGCAGTACAGCCAGCTATCCACCTCCCTGCACTGTCCTTGGGAGGACGCTCCAGCAGGTGCATTCTCTCAATACAAGAATTCAGACAGCAGCAAGCAGCTACCAATCACTAAGGAGGGGTGCTTCCGGTTGGCATACACCAGCCCAAATCTTAATAGATAATGTGTTCTTTCTCATGGGCAAAAATTGCTCTTTCCCACGGGCTTAATCAAAACTTTCTCACAGCCCTCAGGATATTTGGAGCAAGCAGAGCAGGCAAACTTGAACTGAAATCACTTCTTTAAGTCAGTAATGACGCCAGATGGAAACTGAGTCATACAGTGGCTACCACAGTTTCTGAACACCAGAGAACAATAGAGACCCTGTTCTTTGTAACCTTATTTAAATAAGAAATTCTTTCTTCTTATGAATTTATTATATGAAAATATATACCTACATCTTTCTTCCTGAGCCCTGGCACTAACGTGGGTGCAGAGCCTGGGCGCCCATCCCAGACCCTAGGAATCTAATGTGCACCCCTAGCTGAAACTTCAGGCAGTTCATACCCCATGAGAGTCAGGGTCCAGGCACAAAGATTGTCCGATCATTGATTACCTCTGCTATCACTTAGGGATACAAAGATGTTAAATTTGACTTTATTCCTCAAATCCATATGCAGAAGAGACAGGTTGTGGTCATAGCTGCTAACATTTCTCCCCTTCTGTCCTCTCCCTTGACCCCCACGCTCCCAATTTACTCAGGAGATCCTGTCTTTTTCTCCTTCCTACTTAGATCCTTGTATGTCCCTCTTAGGTTAGGGTCCTCTTTGTTGTCTAGGTTCTCTGGGGTTGTGGACTGTAGGCTGATTTTAGTTTGCTTTATGTCGAAAAGCCACTTATGAATGAGTACATATTATATTTGTCTTTCTGGGTCTGGGTTACCTCACTCAGTGTGGCTTCTTTCCCCCTAGTTCCATCCATTTGCCTGCAAATTTCAAGATGGCATTATTTTTTAGTAGTACTCCATTGTGTAAATGTACCACTTTTTTTTTTTTTATCCATTCTTCAGTTGAGGTGCATCTAGGTTGTTTCTAGGTTCTGGCTATGACAAACAGTGCTGCTATGAACATAGTTGAGCACATGTCTTTGTGCAAACCATGTTTTATAATTAATTGATTGGACATTTACAAAAATTAGCTGAATGGGGGATTTTTGTAATTATGTTTGAAAATTGTGTTGATGACATTATCATTATCTTAGCGTTTTGGCATTATTGGAAGGACAGAAATGCTGAGAATGGATTTGCTAAGGCATTCACTGGAAAGTTGCCTAGCTTGAATTTCTCTCAGCCATTCTTTGGGGCTAGTGATTTTGGCCATATCTACTTTTAGTTTTAAGTAGCCACCTTCAATTCTAGCCGGTAAGGACGAAGTAGCGATTTGCAATTTGGAATATTAGTTGTCTTCCAACCATGAAAGATGACTAACTTAGCTCATGTGAGTTTTGTTAGCAATAATTGTCCCTTCTAATGGCATAAGTTTTTGCACCTGGCTAGTGCTTTTAGTGAAGCTCCAGAAATGTCCTTGCCAGCCCCTTCTCTTCTGCTAGGACGAGGAAGGAACTCAGGGGCTGTCTTAACCACCTCTTATTATCTTGGGCGGACAGTGTTCTTCACAGCATTCATTTCCTTCCCACAATCCTGTCCCTGCCCTGCTTTGTCTGCTGGCCAAGCCCCTGCAGATACATTCAGATACAGTGTAGAGTGTGACTCTAGTTCTCCCTGGCGAAACAGTCAGCGTGAAGAGAAACTTACCCACTCGGGGAAGCGGGAGCTGGAGCGACCCACATCTACTCAGGGAGAAGCCATTTCGAGCAAGGTCAAGCGCGTTTCCTTCGCGCCAGTGAGGCTCCAGAGCTCGCCTAATTTTAGTCGGCTGCGCATTTAGACCATTGTTGGCTTCTAAAAAGTTTCTGGTTTTCCTGGAATTTTTCCAGCTAGCTCTTTTCAGATAGGTTTAGTAAAGAAACACAGGCCTCTTCACCACGCCCGAGCAGTTCCAGCTTCTCCTGCCTCTTTCCGTTAGACGTTGCAGCTCCTTCTTCAAGGAGGCATGGGGGGGAGGGGGGAGTAATCTTCCTTCCCTGCCCGCCTCCTTGCCTTCCTGCCTACTTTCCTCAGTTTCTCTTTCTCCTGCTTCCTCTCTCTGTGGCTGCTGCTGTCTTTTTGGCCCTGGTGCAGACGGAATGTGGCCTTGTTGGCGGCAGTGTGGTCTTGTTGGATGAGGCTGGATGACACAGACCTTTAATGCAGACCTTGAGGCTGGAGGGCACACTTTTCATCTGGGCCACACCTTCTGCTGGAAGTGTATCACCGTGGATGCAGCTTTGAGGTCTTTTTCTCAAGCTCCATTCAGTGTGGCAGTCAGTCAACTTCCTGTTGCCTGAATCAAAATGTAGCGCTCTCAGCTCCAGCACCACATCCTGCCTGCCTGCTGTCCCCCACTCCCACCCCCTTGATGGACTGAACCTCTGAACTGTAAGCGAGCCACCCTCAATGAAATGCTTTCTCTGTTAGAGTTGTTGGGGTCATGGTGTCTCTTCACAGCAATAAAAACCCAAACTAAGGCAGTCACAAGCTACATCTTCTGGAAAACGACAGTGTAATTCCGTTCCAGCATTGATATCAATACAGTACAATTGTTTCCTTTTCCTCTCTAACTAGTTTTACTATCTGGAATATTCTCTTTTTTTTTTTTTTGCCATCATTGAGATACAGAAATTTCATTAAGCCCACATTAGGTCATAAGTGTTCAGTAATTCCCCTTCATGTTTTTTAGGGCATTTTTTTTAATCTAAAGGCTGATTTTTGATTCTGAAATTTTTCTTCTGTTATTTCTTCCATACTTATTTTCTCTGTTTACTTATTTACTTTCCCCAGAATTAACCCCAGAAGCATCTTCTGAGAAGTAAAGGGCAGCCCAGTGGGAGATTGCAACGCCATGACAGAGAGAGTCTTTTCAGTTGGGGTTTTGTGTCAAAGGACAGAAAAAGACTACAGAGAATATCTGTGGCCAGGGAAGGCACAACCTACCAGGAAAGTTGCTAGGGGGGAAACTGAGGAAGGAGGGGTCTTTCAGTCCCGAGAGTCGCTGGAGACGTCTGCTTGCAAACACGGTCAGACACAGACGATGGAATCACGCGCTGTTCACGGCCACCTGCAAGGCAAAGGACACCGGGGAAGGGAAGCTGGACAATTGTTTGAGAACATCTACAGATAGCTTGTGATTGACTGAAAATATTTAAAAAGACATGCTCCTTCGCCAGGGGATGGAAACGATGCTTTTCTTAGTAACAAGGTGTATATGGTCTCAGATCAGAGGAGGAAGGCTTTAATTCTGGTCATTCCACTGTCCATCTTTGGCAAGTCAATAAGTTTCAATGAGCATCAGCTTCTTCATTTATCAAACCAGCATGAGGTGTTGCTGTGAGGCCAAGTGAGGGCACGCGCTGGGGTTTTGAAAGTCACACAGACCACACCTATGCTAGAGATTCCCCTAGCCTAGTTTTTAGCTCAAATCTACCAGAACGGGTGATTAGGTTAGATTTTTTAATTTGATTTTCCAGTTTGGGGACTACCAACTCATTGGTTTCCTCTTCCTTTATACTTCTTTCGTGAGTTTTGGTCTTCTCAAGCTTGTGGAAGGAAGCGACAAGCCATTAGGAGTTTTTATTTTTAATTTCTCTCTGTTCATAAATATGTACTAAGGCTTAAGATGAAAATACACCCCTAATGAAGAGTTTGTGTACGCTAAAAAAAAGTAGCCTGTCACTCTTGAAAGGCGTTTAGCCCTTCTGAGGAAATTACCTGTCATCCACTTGCAGAGCAGCCCGGCGGACGCCCGACAGATACTGACATTTAATTTTTCCCGAGAGCTATTAAGATGGGAGACGTTAGGGAGCCGCACTCCCAAATCATCTCGATGTGCCGAGTGATTGAACAGAGCATGTGACAAGGACCTTTCCTTGATGATGAAGCACCACGGAAAATCCTGAGTTGGCACCTCATGAAGAGACTGCAAATCAAGCCAGGGTCTTGTCGTCCAAGCCATGGGGAGAAGTGCTCTTGGAACAGTGAGCTCTCTTTGGAGCTGCAAATAGAGAGTATACCTGTCTTGGTCTCTCTCCGTGGAGATCATACCTCCTAGCTCACCACCCATGACTGCCATTTCTCCCACTTGCCACTGAGAGATGCTAAAGTTGCTTCTCTTGTCTGAAAGCCGGGCAGTGAGGACCTGGAGTGGGGTGGGGTTGTGCGTATCACAGAAGTCAAGTTTATCCATGGGGTTTGGCTTCACGGGGGACCATGGTGTGGAAGCTGGGCTTCAGCAAGCCTGGTTCTTCTATGTCTCTGCTTCCTAGGCTAACTGGAGGAAGGGAGTCGTTTGGAGGACGGATGGGTCTGTAAGATAACGGGGTGCCGCATTGCCATTTAGAAGACTCGGCAGCTGGTGTCCAGCCACCGTGTGCTCCCTAAGGAAGTCCGTTAATCTTAGTTATATATCTGGATGGTAACTAAAATGTGGATTCCGATTAGCCAGAGTGGGCTCATTTGGCATGCTAGCGTCTCCTCGCCACACACTTTTTTTTTTTGATTGCTTGCATGTGATGAGGTTGATGCCAGTGAATCTATTATTCTGACAAATGCTAATCAGATAAGGAACCTGATTTTAAATTCAAATTCATTGTGCACTATTAAGTTTTCTAACATTGTGTGCTATGGATAGCCTCATTTGCATGATTTTTTAAGTGTGCATTTCGGGCTACAGTTCTATTATCTGAGTGTTCTTTTATTGTACACGAGTCTTCTGAGAAAGTTCCTTTTGAGGGTATGGAAAGGTCACCAATTGGTCTGCAGCAGAGAAACACCATGGTTGGAATCCGTATGGCTATATTAATGGTAGCCTGCTGTCTGGCTACAAGGCATAGAAGTTGAGACCACTGATTCAAAATTCCTGGGTTCAAATCCTACTTCCTCCACCCCACCTCTGTACAGTGTATATAAAGTAGCTGCAGAGAAATTATGTGATCTTGTAGCTTTATCTTTAATTGAGATAGTGAGAGTATTTGCCCATAGGGTCTTCAGATTGCACTAAGAAGCCACGTGTTGCCTCCAGCATCCTCTGGGTTATGCTTTAGCAACAGTGGAGCCTAAATAGGAGTGGCTCGCAGCTGGAGGTTTGTTTCCTCTTCCCACTCACGCGCGTGTCCATCGCGGGTGGGCTCTGGCTCCGATAGATAACCTGTTCTGTCTGTGGCACCCACTCGGCTCCCAGCATTATGACAGAAGAGGAAAAGGAGGGAGCAGAATCCAAGACCATTTTCATAGCCCAGGCTTGGAGGCAGAACATGGCATTTTTATCCATCCGATTGACCAAAACAAAGCAAGCAGCCAGCCTGATGTCAGTGACTAGGAGAATTAGCACAGTGGATGCTCAATAATTATTACTCTTTAACTAGTAAGCCCTGGTCACGAAACGGTTAAGCTATAGTATCATCCCTGACTGGGACAGAGAAGGCAATCTCTGCGTTTGTCAGATGGCTTTCTTTAAAGTGCGTTAAAACGGCTGAGTCCTACCTTTGGGCATTCCAGGGAAGGTGGTCTACGGAGAGCCAATTGCGGCTGGACTCGGCACGGACGGCACACACTATTGGAGTAAAGAATGGCACCACGCAGCCCACCACGTCATGGGTCCTCCGCTGAGACCTGATCCTTCAACTCCTGGCTTTCTCGTGAACCTGTTGGCGAAGTAATAATTTTTCAGATGAAAAGTATTTGGGTGAAAGATAATCCTTTGTAAGTCTCATCTTTGGGTTGGGGAGAGCTGACCCTATAACCACAGCTTCCACGGACCCTTCTGGTCTTCTGCTGTTTGACCCATGGTATCTGGGGAGCTGAAAACACCGGACTTACAATATGTTAGGCTGATACAATCAAGGGACTAGGTTGTTGTACAGACAATAGCCCTTCCTAGTCATTCTGAACATCCTAGCATGCCCCATTCACGTGTCCCCAGATTTAAGTTAATGGGGAGATTTACACACCAAAATTAATTAATTAATTAGCTAATTAATTAATTAAAGCAGTTGCCCTTCTCTAATTCCTTCCTCCTTCACACGTCTGTATTCCAAACAAACAAACAAACAAAAACCCTACTTACACTGCTCTTAGTGACCCTGTGGTTAGCTTTGTCAGGTCCAGGCAACAATCAGTTTCTAGCTCACAGTCACTGGGCTCCTAACTGTGGGTGCAGAGTCCAGCATGTACTCTCTTGTCTCATTCCTTCCTCGAGCTAGTCGTCTTCCTCCAGCTAGCCTGGGAAATTGAAAAACAGTAAAAGACAGGCTTGCTGAGGATTCTGCATCGTAATCCTTAGGAGTGTGTTCTTGAAAAGTGCTTCCGATGAGAGGGGAGACAGGTACCTGGAAGTCCTACTCATGGCCCCTCCCACTGCAAGACTTCCCGCTCGGAGGTCAGAGGTTAAGAAACACCAGAGAGTCGCCTCCTGTCTGCTCGCCTCCTCATCATTCTCTTCCTCTCTTTTTCCGTTCTCTGCAGTGGTGATCTGACCACAACAGGGAGTGATAACTGCACTTTCAACACCTGCCAGAAAGCTCTGGGGAAAGACGACTTCACAAAGATCCCCAATGGGGTGAACGGTGTAGAGGACCGGATGTCCGTGATATGGGAAAAGGGCGTGGTGAGTTTCCCAGGAATGAGCCTGGTTCACCAAAGAGGCACAGACCTTCATAGAAGCAAGCACTCTGTCTCTCTGTCTCTGTCTCTGTCTCTCAACTGGGAATCACACTGTCGCTATCAGCTTCATCCCTTCCCACTTCCAGGACATTATCAGCAAACAGTTGATCTCTCCTCCTAGTTCAGCTCAGAAGATGGTTACATCATTTGCCATTGGTGGATACATTGGGCACCAATTTACACTGGGTCCAGCTAGGGTTGTTCTTTATGTGTTATTAATGTCAATATTTGAACTGATGATGAAGATTATGTGAAGAATATTAAATTTGTTGTCTGAAGTTATACAGATAATGAAATCTATGAACAAAATGATTTTTAAAACTAATAATAAATGAAGAATTAATAATTTTTTCCCAAGGATGGAGCAGATCACACAGACAGACGTCTTGTGTTAAGCTGTCTATCCATGTGATGTGTGGAGTTATAAAGATCTATAGGATCTTGGTAGACCCAAGGCTCCCAGTATCATACTTTTCAAAGACTCACAGATGATACATTAATCATATTTCACACTTGAGAATTCTCTTCGTTGGGTTTCTCCTACATCTACTACCACTTCTATTTTTCATTGACCTTGTTAGGATTTCAACTCCAGTGATGAACACCGTGACCAAAAGCAAGTTGTGGAGGAAAAGGGTCTATTTGCCCGACACTTCCACGTCATACACATTCTATCACTGCAGGAGGCTGGCAGGGCAGGAACCTGGAGGCAGCAGCTGATGCAGATGCCATGGAGGGGTGCTGCTTACCGGTGTGCTCATGATGGCTTTTTTAAAAAATAAAACCTGGGACCAGCAGCCCAGAATGGGACTACCCACAATGGATTAGGGCCTTCCCATCAATCCCTAATTAAGAAAATGCCCTACATCCAGATCTAATGAATAAATTTTCTTATTTGAGGTTCCCTCCTTCCACATGACTCTAGCTTCTGTCAAGTTGACATAACACTAGTCAACACACTCATCATTCATCGAATCCATCTTCGTTCCTGCATACATGGGTACCATCTGATTGAAGGCTCAAATCTTGTCTGGACCATCCTAATAGTCTCAAGCTTGGTTTCCTTATTCTCAGTGACCAGTTGTTCCTGTCTGTTCTGTCCTGGAGTTGCTCCTCAGAAGTGAAGCTCTGCTCATGTGACTTGCTTCTCAAAAACACTTGCGTGTTGTCCATGACTGAATTGCAGTGTGTACGCCATCAATTTAGTATAAGGGTCTTCAGAACACCTCTCTAGTTGTAACTGCTGTTGCTCTTCCTCCATGACCTTTCCTTTCTCCACTGGGACCTCTAGCATCCCTGATGATGCCCCTCTCTTTCTCCTGGCTTAAATAGTCTAGATTATAATCCAACTTGCCTCCATAGACTTGTGTTATTACAGTAAATATCCTTAGAATGGCAGATTTTCATAATCCATTTTAGTTCCCATTACATATATATGTGTGTGTGTGTATATATATATATATCTTTAAACATGATCTTTAAAATAATTGAATGTTTCCCAATAACATGCATAAAACTGTATAGTTTTCTGAAACAACGAGATAATTTGCCTCTGGAACTATTAGAAATAATTAACTAAATCTTAAGGAAAGTCTTATCATATACATATATAAGCCCTATAAGGGTTCTATATTAAAACTTCTTAAAAATAGACTTTCCAAGATTTCTGGTTACATAAATTTAAACTGAACAAAATTGTACCTCTTATACTTATCTTTTATCTTCCAAAGGCTTAGCCACCTAATTCAAAGGCATTGTAGCCTATCTTCTTTTGACTATTTAGTATTTTGCCTAATATTTACGTGATCATCTCACAGATCTCAGGTCTGCAATAAGTAAGGCAGACCATAAATATCGTAGGTGGTAGTAGAAGGTTTCAAAGGGGAAGGAAAACGCCACGGTCCTTTAGCCATCGTGTGGTGTCATCTTGGGTGATGGGGGTAGATGGCAAGGAAGTGGTCGGTTTGCCTTTTAATGGGATAGGACTTTTGAAAAGACACCTTCAGGCTTCTGTAGGCCACCGTCTTCATCACTGATGCTGCAGACGGTTTGCAGTGAGCCTGCAGAGATGTAGCTCCTTGATGTAGGATGTGGGTTACAGTTCTATATGGATAAACAGGTATGGCTTTCTGTTAGGGTTCATAGATGTAATCCTTCCCCTTGTATCCCCAGAGGAGGCTTGAGTGTTCAGTCATCACAGCAAATGCCTCTTTTCTTACTGGTTTACAGCACAGTGGTAAAATGGATGAAAACAGGTTTGTGGCCGTTACCAGCACAAACGCAGCCAAAATCTTTAATCTTTATCCAAAAAAAGGAAGGATAGCTGTCGGTTCCGACGCTGACATTGTGATCTGGGACCCAGAAGCCACAAGGTAAGTCTGAGATCTGGCATTGCCTGGTTTTACCCTTGAAGAGAAGCACCAGCTTGGGCCCTTACCAGCCTTTGCTTATTAGCTGATTTATCCTGCCATGCCCAGGGATTCTGTGCGCAAGATAAAGGTTTGGATGTGCAAACGTTTCTTTGTTTTTCTTGGCATAGAGGATGCAGAAGCTGTGTAGAACTTGCTGGGAATGGATATGTATAGAAAACCAATATGAATTTGCCATCCCAGTGCCTGGCAAATGCCCGAGTTCACACGGAGGGACGGGTGCAGAGCCCTGAAGAAAATAATAGGCTTAATTTGAAAAGAGCTGAATTGGAAACTCAAAATAATTACAGCCTTTTAAAAGCTTTTAGATAGAAAGATTCCAGCACAAAAGACATCACTTTTAGTTAGCCAGACTTTCCAGAGGAGTTCAGACCCAGCCTGTCCTTCCCAGTAAGCTTAAGCCCTTTGTCCTCAATTTTCCACAATTCCCTGTTAATATTGGGTCTGACCAACTCCGCCAATTCAAAGGAGCATTTGATGGAAGTTGAATTTCTGCTAAATTCTCCTTGGGGATGTTGTCCCAGCAGCTCTTGCTTGCTCATTTGTGCTTGTGGTAAACATTGGTAAGGAAGGACATGCCACACATTTCGACATTTTGTGTGCTTGTGTGCGTCGTGGGAATGTGGTGAGCCTTCCGTCTTCACTCTATGGCACCTATACAAGGTCTAGTGTGTTTGTTTTTATCGTCGTTAGCAAAAGCGCCTACTTTCTGGTAAGTGATGGTGTCACAAAGAGACAGTTTCAACAGAAGTGCCCTTGGGCCACCTTCTGGGAAAAAGATGGCCATGTGGAATTTGGAACATGAAGGAAGCTACTATGGCTGAGAGCCTAGAAACAAACCAACCCCAGATGGTCTTTTTGTGGTTGGCACTACCCTCAGGATACTCATGGTTCCTACCTAGGGACCAGTTCTGGGATTGGCAGGCCGTGGTCACAGCAGGTAGCCTTTGGCCAACACTCCGGCACACTGTAAAATGCATGTACGGCAATGAAAGCTGTGTGAGAGAGAACCTGAGCTCAGGAAATGTCCTGAGGTAGCAGCCAGTCTCAATCCAGGGCTTTTGTTGCCATGCTAACAGATTTACACTCAGATAATCAGTACCTGGTAAAGCTAAATGCAGATGGTTTCCTACTGGTCTGGGAGTGGGAGGACATTGTTTGTCTTTTTGGATGCGGGATGACCTAGGCTGGCTGCAGCTTGGAGAACTCCTGATTCTTTAAGTTCCTCTCTGCAGGGGCTGCCACTGCCCGGCAATTTGGTTAACTTAGAACACTGCTCCATGGCTGGAAACAGGTAGGTCTTTTGAAGTATCTTGTGGCTTGCAAGTATCACAAGGTTTAATTAAAAAGCCCCCAAATTCTCAAAATTCCACTCTTCTAGAAGGAATGTGTGGAAAAGTGGTGACGTTTGAAGCATCCTGTTTGTGTCGTCATGGTGAAAATTAGTCACTGTTTGTGCGGGTCAGTGGGGCCAAACATATCCTGACGTTGTTTCCCGGGTAAAGCGGAGCAGAATATGTCTATGGCAAGAAAGACCGTGTTTGTGAACCGTGTGTGAGGTTTGACCTGCCGCCTGGGAGCCCATGGCTGTCACTTCTAAACCTGGGTATTTTCTGAAAGCCGAGCACTTTGTATTACATTTCACTTTTCATGTTCTATCTTTTTTTAAACCCAATGTAGGGGGCGGTTTAATTCTGTTCTGTGTTTTTCTGTATCGAAGTGGAAAGAAAATAAAGATACTCTATTGAGCTGTGAATCTCTCCAGTCCAGTTCCTAACCCTGTGGAGAGCACTGGAAGGCCACTTCTGTGGTCCTTCTTTTCTTCTTCGTCTTCTCCTCCTTCTTCTTTGGTGGTGAGTGGGGGGTGGGGGGGTCGAGACAGGATTTCTCTGTGAGCCCTGGCTGTCCTGGAACTCACTCTGTAGACCAGACAGGCCTCAAACTCACAGAGATCCACCTGCCTTTGCCTCCCAAGTGCAGGGATTAAAACGTGCACTGTCCTCTATGGTTCTTCTTAAAAAAAAAAAAAAATACTTTTTTTTTGTAAGCCATTCCACTTTTTTATTGAAAATAGGTTTCCCCCATATTATATATTCTGATTATTATTTCCTCCCTCCCAGTTCCTCCCAGATCTCCCCATTCTCCACTCACCCAAATCCATACCCTTTCTTTCTTCACTCTCTCATTAGAATATAAACAGGCATCAAAAAAAATTATAAAAATTAGATAAAATAAAAACAAACAAACTAGAATAGGACGAAGGAAACAAACTGCAAGAAGAAAAAGAGGTCTTCCCACCCCAAAATAGCACAAGGGACACATAGATGCAGAGACACGTGCACACACACATAAATCCCACAGGAACACATCACTGGGACCCATATACATGTGCAAAAGACTTGTGAGGGGAAAACAGGAAGGAAGGGAGGAAGAAAGGAAGAGAGGGAGGGAGGGAGGGAGACAGGGAGGGAGGGAGGGCGGGAGAGAGGGAAGGAGGGGAAGAGAAAAAGAAAGAAGATGCTTAGACAATCATTATGAGACAGGAACCCCTAAAAATGTCGTTGAGTTTGTTTTGAGTTGCTGCAGCTCTTTTTGAAACCTCTGCCTGTGTCTCCATCTGGACTCAAGTTGAGAGTCCTTGGCTGCCTGAGTTCTGTGGATCACACCGGCTCAGGTACAAAGCTTCATCTTCCTCAGACAACTGGACAAAGAGAAATGACCGGAATGCAAGGTGGTGAATAATTCACTCCCTTTATTTGCCACATTTTGCCACTCGGAGGGTATTTATAGGCTGTGATTATGTCCCCTGAGTCATGCCTCAGGCTATACAAATTTAGATCCCTTTCTCCCAAGCTCCAGTTACTAATCTCTAGAACATCGCTTTGGTCCTCCCATCCTAGTCACTTGCGTGGTGCAGTGATCCAGATGTGTGGGTATTTTTTTTAAATCGTCTATATATTACTTACTTAACTTCCCTCTGTTCAGTCTAAAAATAACTAATTTAAGGTCAAACTCAAGGCCCCTGTACGTCTTAGACATTTATTCATCATCAGTCAGATAGTTATTCAGTTATTCCTCTCTTTTGTCTGTTTCTGACCAGTTTTTGTATAACAACTGCTCTTTATATAATAACTAAAGAAAGTTAAATAGTTAAAATCACTTTTGGTGAATGAATATATATGGATTGAGCCTTTAATGTTGGATGATACATCTTTATTAGTATAGCTCATATGCTTTAGCATTGCCAAGAACTCCTATGCTCTCAACCCAGGTCTGCTCATCACGAATACCCCAGTCCAGAAATTATGAAAACCAGTGCAGGCCCGTGTGACTGGTACTAGGTTGAGCTCCACCAAGGGACACTTGAAGTCTCTGCAGTGCTCAGTAACAGAGAACTTGTTGGGCTTGCTGAAGGTCTTGGCACCATCCCTGGTACCATGTACACAGCATAAAAATAGGAAATTAGGTCATTGTATATATCTTCTCCTCTTTTGCAAAACAATGTAACTAATAATTATTATGTCTATCATATTACCATGAAGCAACATATGTATACATATTTTGTAAGCTAAACTAACCCTTTTACAGTGCTAATTTGATGTCAGAAGCCCCAGGTTCAAGTCCCAGCCATGCATAAATCAGATGTGATGTCACAAACCTGTAACTCCAGAACTTTGGAGGTAGAGACATGAGAATCAGAAATTCAAGGTCATCTTGGGATGTATATATATCGAGAGAGGAGAGAGAGAGAGGGAGAGAGAGAGAGAGAGAGTGTTTAAAAACAGCCTGCTAAGATAAGATCTCACTCCTTTTCTAGCTTGGCTGGTGCTGTACTTTGCCCATTATTTTCTCTTTTAGTTATGTTCAACTAATTTGCCTGTGTTGGCCAAGCAGCCAGGTAAACAAAGGAATTCTGTTGTGCTGACCCCCACACCCTCTTAGGAACACAGATCTTCTCATTTTCCCTGCTTTTGTTGTCCGATTGAAGGTAGAACAGTACGGTCCAGCTAATGAATGGGCCAGATCCTCTTTGGAACTTTTACTCGGTATTTTAAATTCTGTAAGATTTTTCTCTAATATACCGCAATAATACTTTTTTTTTTTTTTACTGATGTCAGTTTATTAGAACTTCATGTAGTAAAATATGGTGCCGTGCTCAGTATATCTTGGTTATTTGTTTTACTGATTTCTCCTTTTTTCTGTGTTGGGGTTTGAACGCAGGGCCTTGAATATACTAAACAAGTATTCTCCCACTGGCCTTAAACCCCAGCCCTGCTAGATTTCTGCTTTGAGACAAGATCTTGCTAAATTAGTCAGGCAGTCTTTAAATTTGCTATGTAACCCCTCTGACCTCAAATTTGAGATCTCCTGCCTCAGCCTCCTCAGGAGCTAGCTAGGGTCAGGGTGTGCACCAACATACTTTTTATACCTTAAACTCAAAGTTATTTTGCTATTTGCAGCCATGCTTGTTTCCACGTAACCAGTTGATATAGCACATCTTTATGGTTCTTGCCTTTGCAGGTTTTTTTTTTTTGCTTGCTTCTCTGGATTCCTAGATGGATACTTTTTCTAAAATGTCACCAATTAGAAACAACCTTCCGCAATAATATTTTGCACTAACATGAAATTTGTAGCATGTGGAGAAAAGAGAGATGGGGTTGTTGAGGTAGAGGCTTCAAGGGATGAGTGATTGGATGAAGATTTAAACAACGTGAGGAGGAGTGTTTTCCATAGTTCACGTTTAAAGGGAGGAGCCACGCTGTGTATCTGGGTCGGTCACAACACCGGCTTTCTCTATTCTCGGCCTGCTTAGTGTAAGGAAGGTATTCGGTTGGGCTCTTTGTTCCAACCGGAACATATGCAGATGACCTCATCTGGGACATCTAATGTGCCACCGTATTTTTAGCCTCTCCATGCAGATCCTTAGAGATGGAGAACGCTCACCACGGTCACCTCCTACAGCTCCCCACCCTGCACACTGAACCCTGGTGCATCCGGCACACCTGTGTCCAGTGCTGCACCGTCGTCCTCCACCGCTTTTTGCACCTCTGTTATACTCTTGAGGCATTGGTACATTTTTAAAAAGGAATAAGGGGGGTCACAAGGGTGGTGGAGAGGGCCCCTTGAGCCCCCCAACTCCTCTCTGCTATCATTGCCTGACAGAATAGCATGACCGCAGAGTTAATGGACTGATGTTGATGTGTTACCATTAGTTAGAGCCTATTCTTCATTCAGGTTGGCTTAGCTATTACCCAGCATTCATTTCTGCTCCAGGAAATCCCCCATATGTAAAATCGCCATATTGCATTGAGTCCATGTGCGTCCTGAGACTGGCCTGAGGTGTGACACTTTTTCTCTTTGTTTTAAACGGCTCTGTCATTTTTGAGGAATGATACTCTAGTATTTTGGAGAGCGTCTCCCTACAGCTCAACACAGAGTAGATTCGCATTGAACGCTGATGAGCTAAGCGGAAGGCAGCCGCCTCCCACACTGAATGGGCGCTAGTGGGACTAGGCAGTGGCTCGAGGGACACTGGGAAGGCTGCTTTCAGCAACAGCTGCGGCCTGGACGAAGTCAGGGACAGCATCCCTTGTGTGTGCTTTGAACTTATTGGACAGGATCTCAAGTGGCTAAAGAATGAAGGGCTGCAGACACATGTCAGCAGAAATAAGACTTTCTAAGTGTGGAAGGTGCCCCGTTTTTCTCCTTTCATTCTCTTGAAGCAACCCTTTGACTCTAAGTTGAGAGCGGTTTGTTTAGCAGGAGTTGACGGGCTTGAAGAGAACTGTTTCTGTATGCTCACAAATTCACTCTGAGCTGTTTCTCCTCGGAAGCCAGGCACTGAGAGTCGAGGCTGTACAGGGCTAGGTCCTTCTTTGGGGAAAACTCAGTCCAGGGAGAAGGAGATACAAAATGATGTATCCTCAGTCTCAGAAAGGCTGACTTAGGATATCGTACGAGAGGCGAGAGTAAGACATCGCAGACGTCAGAACATAGAGATCCTGCGTGAGAGAAGACTGAGGCGTGGCATCCAACGAGAGAAGAGTGGGTGAGGCCTCCGTCCCTGAGAGCCAAGACTGAAGCAGAGGCAAAGCAAACTTAGGCACCCGGGGAGGAGGCCAGAGTGAAGCCATTAAGGTTGAGGACTGTAGAAGAGAGACAGCAATCCAGGCTGCATAGACAGGGAAGGCCAGGCCCTCACAGGCTGCCTCCAGGTTTGATTTGTTTACCACAGACCGCGGTGATTTTTTCACAAAGTTAGCCTTGTGGAAAAGCATTATTTAATCAAGGGAAGAAGTGGATTTATAATATTCTGTCTTGCAAGAAAGCATTCCCCTTTATCCTGTGCGTGTCATTTTAATGTTCACTGTAATGCAATGTTACGTACGCTTGCTGCTCATATCGTTAGACACCAGGTGTTTTCCTACGCAGTTCCTCAAATGGGGTCTTAGCAAAAAAGATCGCCGGCTTTGGTTAGTTGATGCAGAGGACAGAGATGTGTAGTGAACCCTGCATCCTGAAGGGGGCGCCCACAGCCCACGCTGGGCCACCCGAGCTGCTGATTTCATAAGCACAAGGTGGTCTCCTGAGGGAGGGCGCCTTTGCTAATGATTCGGCGGCTTCTGGGTACCTAGATGTTTTCGCTTGTTTTTGATTTATGTTGCTTGTTAACGGCATGTTGAAATAAGTGTGCTTGTCACATAAATTTGCTTTATTAAAGCCACCAAAGGAGAACAGTAGAAAGAAAAGCAGGGCATCCTTACTTTTCTCTTTCCTCTCCTGTTTTGTAAATCCACAAAGAAGCTGCGTGCCTCCAGCATGAGGCGTCTGACGTGCAGTGATGGACAGTGAGGGAGGACTGGACAGGGCGTGTGAGGGCAAGGGCTGGATATCCCCATGAGAGATTACCTTAGACATGCCTAGCCTGTTAAAAAAAAAAAAAAAAGTCCCTGCAAAATCAGCTGCAGGACCTCTTCCGTGCCATTGCACAATGAAAACAACAGCAACAACAAAAAAAAATAGTGCAAAGAGAGTGTCAACCTTTTATTTTGGAAATTAAGAGTTCCCTGCATTCAGCTTGACGGCTCATTGAGCCAATGTCTATCGCTTGTGACAGACTTGTGTCTGAACGCCTCAGTACTCCAGTTAAAGCTGTAAATCTAAGGACATAGCCTCATCTTGTTGTTTGACCTATTTCTGTAGAATACTCTGGTCCTTAGATTGTGAGGAAGAAGTCGGGAGTATGATTTTTAGGTGGTATCGAGACAGAATCTTATGGTGTCGTATGGTCAAGACAGAGAGCAGCTAACGTGGCCAACCTGTTAAAAATCTGGCTAGAGAGAGGGCGTGTGAGCTTCTCGCAGGCCTGCAGGAGCAGCAGTAACTCATGTTCTGGCAATTTAAGGCTATCCTCGGAGCTCCCGTTCCTCGGTATTCATTAAAGAGCACTTAGTTACTATGGTAACTGTCCCTTTTCAGTATTTATGAGCTACCGGGTCTCTCACAGCGTCTCAAGCACACAACCACACAGCTGACGACTTTGTGCACTGAAACATTTGATGAGGACTTCTAGCTGCCCTTCATTCTGCAGAGAAGGCATGTCTGCGTTTCCCGTTATTTTGGGTTTATTTTTTTTTTTTTTTAAACTCGGTTACTGCAAGCTCTGACCCCAGATCCGTGGCTCTTGAAGGCGTTGTCCTGCCCTCCCGCTTACTCCTCCTCCCTCTCTCATGGTGAAGAAGGATGAATGCACTTAACTTTGCGTGCAGTGAAGAGCCATGACCCAAGGGTCGTGAATGTGCCCCAGGTTCCATGGGTGGACCTTGTATGAAACTGAGCGGGAAAGGAAGGGCGCTCACCCGCAGAGAGTAGGGACTTTGAGGGGAAGTGAAGCAGTGGATAGCAAATAGCAACAAGAATCAAGCAGTGATGTAGGTGTATGGAAACAGCGTCATCAGGGGTCGCTTCAAAGACACTACCAGGAATCTTGCTTGAAGTGGCTCATTGCATGTCATCTAAGTTCAGAACTGAAATCCTTCTCTTTCTGCCACACACTCACATACACACACACACATATGCAGATACATACACACAGGGAGACATACACTTACACACAGAGACATACATACACATACACAAGGAAACATACATACACATAGACATATATACACATACACACAGAGGACAGACATACACACATGAACATGCATACAGACATATACACACATGCACACACATACACACATACCCACAGATGTACACACACACACACACACACATATGCAGCAGCCAGCAGTCTGTGCTTCTATTTTGAAAAGCTGGTCAGCGTACAGATCTGCTTTCCACGCCTGTTGCTGACAGAATGTGTGAGGAGCTCCTCCCCCAGCTCACGTTGTCCCAGTACACGTGGTAAAAGAAGGGGAGTGGGCACACAGGGCTTGTGACGGTGCCTGAGTAGACGTGAGGGTGGTGTGCCTCTCAACCACTCGCTGTGGGCCTACGTGTGTTTGTGCGAATCTGCAGGGGCATCCTCCACACAGTTATTACAGATGTATACAGTACCTGGGACAATCTCTTGGCAGATGATAATTTATAGTGAAGTATGTTGAGGTATGAGTGTTTTTTTGTTTTTTAAATTATTAATCCACACAAAATCCAGCCCACAATCCAGGCAATTGGGGAAGTAATAACCTGATGGGAGAGAAAAAAAAAAACCTTTCTAGTAAAAGCTTTTCTTTAGAAAGGTTTGAGCTGAACAACTTCTTTGCCTTTGCTGAGCTGGGTGTGGCACTGGGGCTGTTGCTGTGCCACACTGCTGGGTTCGGGACATTGCACGCAAAGCCTTGGCGTACACGGAATGGCTGCAGAACTTGGTACACAGTTGTACCCACTCATCAGCAGGTGGTCGGTGTGTGGGATGAGTGGGAGCTGTGCCTAGCCGTAGTCACTCAGAACTCATTGTACGGTGACGTCACTCAGGCAGGGTCTGAAGAAAGCCTAAGAGAACGCTAGTTCTCGTAAAGACGTCTCTCGGTTCATAGACGCCTCCACTTCTCACCAAGATAGAATTAAACTGAGAAGCTCGCTGGGCCCTTCTGCTAAGATAGCCTGATGAAATCCTGATTCTTCAGTGCCCCCAAAAGCTGACCTCTTAAAAATTATTTCTAGTGGAGCTGTTCAAACAAACTGCCTGAGATTATTTTCATGGCCTTCAAGAAGACAAGTTGCTTAAAAAGAAGTTTGGACTGCATGCAACGAAAGTCTAACTCTCCTCACCACACACACATACACACATGCATACAGGCACACACACACACAAACACACACGTACACAGAAAGACACATGCTCACACACACATGGGCAAGCAGGCATGCACACACGTGCATGTGCACACACAGGTAAAATATCAACTACTACTTACTGCACGTTGTTTATTTAAACGTGTTCTTTTGCAGCTGAACCTCTCAAGGGAGCTAGAAGTGATTTGGGGACTTTCCCAGCATGGGCTATACTGTTCACGTTATGAAAAAGGTATAAGTTAGCCTGGAGTAGCAGGCACCCATCCTATACTGAGCAGTCTCCTCTGCCTGCAGAGCTTATATTCAGCGTTTAAATCAGAAATGTAAGCCCCAAAGAGAGGCTGCAGAAGGGGCTTTGCCTGAACACCTGTCTCGTCTTTCTCCCTGCCCAGCACACTCATGTTTGCTTGTCTCTGTGCCGGCCTCCACCCCACGATTCCAGGAAAATACAGAAGCTCAATAGTTACTGTTGAGTGAGCGAACAAGGTACTAGTGCCCCCAGGCCAGTGAACAAATAGGTGCTTTTAAATGTGTGTGTGTGTGTGTGTGTGTGTGTGTGTGTGTATGTTTGTCTATTTGGGGTTGTAAATGTGTGTGTTTGTTTATTTGGGGTTTTAAATGTGTGTGTGTGTTTGTCTACTTGGGGTTTTGGTTTTGTTTCCCTTTCAAACTTTGTTTAACATCTCTTGGACCCATCTCAGGATCCACATTTTGCAGGGTTTTTTTTCCCCCTCTTTGAGTTGAAAAGACTAAAAAGAAAGGAATCCCAGGCATTTTTTTTCTCATGTAGGTCCCTAAAGCTGCAGTATTCCACAGCCTATGGCTAGGGAGCATCCCCAGCCTGTCCATCACAGTGACTTATTCCAGGCTGTTTTCATTTGTGGGTCCCAGAGCCACTTCTAACTCTGGCTAGTGACCCTAACAACCTGGGCTCTAGTTTATAGAGAAACAAAAAAGAGTTCATGGGGACCAATGGAAATTTGATGTCGGTACCTAAAGGGACTCCCAGGGACCCTATACTCAGCATGCAGTAAGAGTCGTGGCTTTAGAGAAAACCTCAGCTGAAACACACCGCTCCTTCCTGGAGATGATCACAGGCCCGGGAGAGTTGGAGATTAAGTATTTCAGGGAAAGGTTGCTTTTGTTTGTTTATTTGTTTGAACAAGACATCAAATGCATAATTTAAAGCTTGTTTGTTTTGTTTTGCTTTATTTCTTTCTGCTTTTCGCAGAGGAGAGGTTTCGAAACGTGGCCCCTAGACTATCCACACCACTGCTGGGGATTTGCTCCAAGTGTGAATCTCAAGTCCTGTCCCACCCCTGCTCCTTCAGGAGCTCTGTAAACAGAGCCCTGCAGGCAAGTTTCCCCGCACCCTAAGACGCTCTGATGCACACTGCAGTTTGAGAAAGAACTGGGTAAAAATTAGAGACTTGTAAAGTCGACTCGAGCTCAGCTGACCCCAGAGGCAGAAGGCTTCATCCCGAGTCCGTTCCTGTCAGGACAGAACTTCCCTTTCTTCTGTACGATATTCTGTCTTGTGTTTTACTCAAGAATCCCATCGCTTAACCCAGGAGATCAGGGCCCTTTCAAATGGTTGGTCCACAAAGTAAAGGGCGAAGTGCTAAGGCCTGACTCTGCTTTTTACACCCAAGTTGGAAAAACAGGATCTGCAAAGAGGTTGTAGCTTCCGTTTTTTACCCCAACATCTGTTTTATTTCTTTTTAAAAGTTTTCTGAATTTCTCTTCATTCAAGACTGGAAGAATGAAGTTAAGGATAACCGTGATGGTTCCATAAGAATCTCCAGGCATTGTATATTAATTAACTTTTGGACAGAAACAAGGGAGAAAAGGTTTGGTTTGATTCATGGTTTCAGAGTCATCAAGGTGAGGAAGGCAGGGCCAAGCAGCCCAGCTCACAGAAGCAATGTGGGTCAGGAGCAGAAAGCAAAGAGCAAGAACCAGGGGCCAAGCTATAACCTTGAAAGACCGGGCCCTTGCCAACTACTTCTCTAACCTGAGAAGAGAAAAGGCAATGGCTGCCGGTAGAGGGGAGAAGAAGGCAGATGAAAGAGGCATTGACAACCACCCTTCCTTCACACTCCAGGGTCCAGGCCCTGAACGGCTCACCGCCCTAAGCTCTGCTCTACCTTCTCTCGGGTTTTACTCATTGATTTATTGATCAGAAAAGTAGCTAGCAGGTCGCTTTGTTGCACAACCATAGTTCAGTTATTTAGGAGGCTGGGCATAGGAGAAGTTTGAACAACTGGACCCCATTTCCAAAAACCAAAAGCAACGGCCAAGACTGTGGTTCTGTGGTAGAGCATTTGTCTGTGATGCATACGTCCCAGGTTCAATCCCCAGAATGGCCAATAAATAATAAATAAATATCCCCAAACAAGCACATTGAATACAGATGTGAATAAAATATAGCACAGATGCCAGGAGCTTAGGGAATAGGGCACAAATGAAGGTTCAAAACTTCATACGTGTAGTAGGAGTAAGGATACATACTGGGGACATAATGGAAACATTTGTCAATCTGTCTTTTGAGCTGTGATTTCTACCTGTGCACATCAACCAAGCCAGACCCACAGAAACTGAGCCTGGGGTCCCTGGAGCTAGGAAGTAGAGGCCACTCAGACTTCCTTTACCTTTCCTTTAGGGTAAAACAGATACTTACTTTTAGACTCAAGTCTGCATCTATTTTGCTGTTCTAACACTTGGTCCTCAAAATATTGTCTCATACTCAAGACATAGGAACACAGACTTGGGCCTGCTTTCTATGACTCAAGGTCATTGGTTATAGACACGCTCATTCTGGGTAAACATTCAAGCTGACCCTTCAGTTCCCAACTCTCCTCACCTATAGGCTGAGATTCTTGATCCAAGGTCAGGGCCTCCTCCCTGTGTTCCTGGGCAACAGACTGCACGTCTGTCCTTGATCATAAGAGTTCACTTGGCTGGTACACGGCACAGATCCCTGCCAATCCGCCAGGGTGCCTGGACCCCAGCCCAGAGCACATCGGGCTGGCAGCATGGATTCTCTGGACACCAGAAGGCAGTTGACTTTCCAGTTTGAAAGACTTTGTGTGCCCACAGAACACCTACTCAGCATCTTCCCCGAGAGACTGAGGACTGCACACCCCAGAGAGCGCTAGGAAGGGGTGGGGGCTGGGCAGGTCTGTTTTGCAACTGAGTCATGTCAAACCTGTTGCCTGGTTTCCTTTGTCTAACTTGATGTCTCCTTGGTGGGGAGGCAAACATATTGATACTTTATGTTGTGATTATGTTGCCTGAAAGAGATTTTTCCCTTGGTTCACCAGGCCTGCCTTTAGGACTGAACTGGGCTTGCAGAACCTCCTTGGACTGGGTGTATGGCTTTCCATCTGTCTAGAGCACACAGAAAGTTCCTTCTGGGGCAGGGCGTCATTGCCGCTCTCAGGGCTAAGTGTGGCACTTATGCAGGGGGTGGTTGCCCGTGTTCCTCTGCCTGTCGTCTGATGCTGATGCCTTTGCAAGATCAGAGGCTGTGTCTCTGTGGTAAAACATTTGCCTCTGATGCGTGATGATGTCTCAGGTTCAACCCCCAAAAGAGCCAAATATATATACTCAAGGGTATTGAGTACAGATGTGAATAAAATACAATACAGACGCCAGGAGCTTAGGGACTAGGGCACAGATGAAGGTGCAAAAACTTCATACATGTAGTAGGAGTCTACGATACCTAGAGGCCACACAATGGAAACATTTCTCAATCTCTGTCTTTTGAATTGCAGTTCCCACCTGCCCTGTGAATCCTTCCCTCTAAATGTTTTTCTATATTTGTAACGCTCTTTGTCTCGCCAGCCTTCGAAAGGTGGCTTCTTTGCCATTAGATTTTTCTCTCTGCCTGACCCCTCGTCTCCTCCCTGATTTCTTTCTCAACAGGAAATATCCTGACTTTGCTCTCAGCTCGACTCTCCTGCCAAGCACTTCAGGGAAACTAAGCTTCCAAAGGAAAAACAATGGAAAGGCAACTTATCTATATTTTTTAAAGTGGAGTATTTTGGTACAAAAGATTACTGAATTCCACATGTCAAAGGAAAAGACATTAGTGGTAGTTACATATAAACATACATTTATTGTATACTTACTATGTGTAAGGAATTTCTGAGCACATGGGGACATACAGATAAGGTATTGTTATCAAAAAGGGTGGGCGTTACTGGGGCAGGCAAGACTCAAATGTAGGAAAAGACAAATTATATTTCAAAAAAGACATTGTCACCAGTCCCATTATTACAAGAGATGGGGAAGAGGTGAAGACTGGTGGGTGGGTTCCAGATGACAATCCTGAGCTGGGTTCACCTGCAGTGGCTCCAGAGAAGGCTGGACACCGGCTCAAGAGCATCCTTGAGGACGATTCTAGGTTTGCGAAGAGAGGGCGGGTGATCTACTGTGATGGAGTCAGGGTCAAGGAGGAGAGCGGGAAAGCTTCGCTCACAAAGTCGTAAAGACACTGTGTGGTGAGGTACAGATGGTCAGAGGTAAAACTAGGATCGACAAGGCTTCGAAGGCTGAGTTAACTTTAAAAAATGTCTGGGTTGCAGCTCAAGCAACTATGTTTTCAAGCCATAGTTGGAGTTGATCTACATGGAGTTACTTTTCCAGAGCCGTGGTGAATTAGCACAGTCAAAGCAATTTATGGAGAAAAAAGTTTATTTGGGCTTACGGTTCCAGAGGAGTAAGAGTCCATCAGGGTGGGAGGCGGGGCAGCAAGAAGCAGGTACTCTGAGACCAAAGCAGGAACCAACCCCTTGCAGGTTAAGTTTGTTTACAATTAAGATGGTTAGGATTAAGTTCCTGTTGGTCCCCTGCGGGTTAAAGTCTCTATTTGTAGTTAGAGAACAAATTCTTGTTTGTCCAGTGCTAAGCCCTTGCAAGTAAAGGTTTCTATCCATAATTAAGAATAAGTTCCTGTTTCTTAGATTGGATATAAAAATGGCAAAACACGTTTTTCAACCCAAACTCGTTCTTCTTCCTTCCTCTCATTGTATTTTTCTAACGATGTAACAGTCAACTCTCTTACCCCTGAAAAACACTTTATCTCTCCCATAAGAGACCTCAAAATGCCATCAGGGGCATTCCTCCAAAATGCCGATTTAGGGATTTGTCAGTCCTGGATGCACCCCAAAACAGCTAGCTTTAATTGGACAATTGAGAATTTGGGTTGTTTGTTTCTTTTTTGTTTTGCTTTCCACAATTTCCAGTTTAACACAAGTCCATCCTGGGCAACCTAGTGAGACTGTCTCAAAATACAGCAGAAGGGCTAGGGAAATGGTCCAGGGTTGAATGTTTCTGTAACATGCAGGAGGCTCCTGGTTCAATCTCTGGTAGCAAACATCCTCAGAAGCCGTGGAAGGGGGGGTTGAGAAAAAGGAATTGATTTTTTTTTTTTCCTGGCAGGGAAACTCCAAGAAATGGATGAAGCAGTGGAAGTGGAGTCAAAGAGAGGGGGCAGTTGTTAATCCCACCGACGGACTATAAGGCCATTACCACAGTTTAAAGCTAAATTTGAAGCAAGCTGTATTTAAATACTGGCTAGCTGGATGGATTCTGGCCAGGTCTATACTCAGGTTCCTGGGAAATGACCTAGAATCAAGTATGGCAAGGGCTTAAGAAGGAAAACTTATAACTCATTGCATTTCCTGTCAGGTCCAATCAGGGGCAAGCATATATCCTGAAGGCCCTCCAACCTGTGAAACTCCGCCCACATGTGATCAATCACGTTGGGTGCAGATGGGTCAAACAAACTTGTTCAGAAAAGTGAAAACATGAGGCTTATTATCTCCCATAAACAAAAGCCTCCAGCAATGTAGGAACCTTCATCTAAAGCAGGGGGCTTGCAGGTCAGAGGCAACTTTGTTTCAGGGACCTCTTAGGCATAGTAATTAAAACTTAAAGTGTAACTTTGGTTCCCACACAGTGATGCTTGTTTGTGACCCATAATTAAGTAAATGCCAGGTGAGAGTAATAGAGGCACTCAAAATCAAGGGGCGGGTTTTTAACTTGGGACCTAATTGGGCCAGTGAGAAACTTCCCTTGGGCAAGTTACTCCCCTGACCTTGGTAAAATGTAGATTTTTCTCTTTGATAAAATGCAGAGGCTACCTTAAGAATAGCACCAACTTTTGGTGAGGGTTGCAAGGAAATAATGCCTTCAATACGGCGTGCAGCGTAACAGAAACATTAACGTAGTCATTGTCGCCGATACAGTAAGGACAGCTCAATAGGTTTAGAAGCTAGCAGGAAGATACCAACAGTAAGGGACCCAGAATGCGGAATCCTACAGCAAATAAAGCTTAGGAGAATCAACAGTCGGCCCAGGGCCCAGCTTGGCTGTCAATCACAGCTCCTTCTCTGTCCTTGCACTGACCACAGTGTCACCAGAATGTGGCTTGGGTGCTGCATCGTGCCAAGCCATTATATAATAGTTTGGGGTGATCCAAACATATTTTAGAACCCCTCGATTCTCAGGCGCTCAGCCAGACGGCGTGAACTGTGGCCTCGGGGAAGATGTTCTAGACACTTCTCTGTGACGACCACTCTGAGTGCGTGGTGATGAGCACTCTTAGGGTTTCCACAGTTTTGCTATTTTAAAGCTGAATCCTCGGGTTATCTCCACTGTGTAAACTAAAGGCAGACCGGTTCTAGCAACCAGCACACTCCCACTACAGCACAATCCCTGACTTTCCTTTGATTTTTCTTGCTTCTTTTATATGTAAAAATTATTACCTTTCAACTGCAAATCGCTTTCATTTGAGCACTGATGAAGCTGACACCTTCAGGTTTATTAGTCACCAGGGTTGGGTTTTTTTTCTTATAAAGAAATGTCTATTCGCACCTATTGTTACTGTTTCTTTGGGTGGCATAATACTATTTGTCTTTTTAAGGGTTCTATCACCTTTCTGGCAAGCTCTCCGAGCTTCTTTTGAGAAGTAAAGTGGTTCCTGGAAAGCATTCTGGGTAAACTGTGAAGGGCCACGTGCCTGGTACTATTATTGAAATGCTGATCTTGTTCATTAACCCATGCTGGAATCCTGTTTCTAGCAGAGAAATGTTTGTTAATTCAGGAACAGTCTGACTAAACTGTCAGCTGCCTGGGCCAGGGATTGTCATCCGGCTCACCCACAACACTCAGCACAGTGCCTGGCACGGAGCATGTGGGCCATAAGTACGTGGATGAGAGAATGCTGCCCGGGGCACCCAGAAACAGTTGAGAATTAGCTACATTCTTTCACCAACGCAAAGTTTGTTCTTTTTTCCTTCCTTCCTTCCTTCCTTCCTTCCTTCCTTCCTTCCTTCCTTCCTTCTTTCCTTTCTTCCTTCCTTCTTTCCTTTCTTCCTTCTTTCCTTCCTTCCTTCCTTCCTTCCTTCCTTCCTTCCTTCCTTCCTTCCATCCATCTTCCCTCCCTGCCGAAAGAACTGGAATCAGCACAAGGCACCCCAAGACTAAGTTCTCCGCACAAAGATTTATTTGCCCCAGAGGGAAGGGGCAGGGATAAGAAACGAGGACTAAGGAGAAAGGGAGGGGAACAAGGAGGTAGGGTTACTTGCCTCCCTAGGGCCAAAGGACTGCCTCAGGATAGAAAGGAGACCTACGTGGCCGGGGATGCCCCACATTAGGACGAGGTGGTTAATTTTGATTGGACAGATTAACCAGGGTAGTCAAAAGGAGGCTTTAATACTTTGAAAGCTGGACCTTGTGGTCAGCCTCAGGGGTAGAAAGTTGCCAAATAAGGAACTAGACCTTGGTGGCTAGCTGTAGGAATGTGGTCTAACGGTTTTTGCGTTGTTTGTTTGTTTGTTTGTTTGTTTTACTTTGCTAAAAAGCAAGGGAGAGGGAACAGGGAAGGGCAGGCCTGTGGGAAGTGTTTGTGGTGCTCCCGCCTGCTAGAGCCCCGCCCTCTTCCATCCCTTGAAACCAGAGGTGAGTGCATCTGTGTAGAGGGAGTTCGCAGGCCACAGCTATGGAGCAGTAATCTGAGAATCCTCAGTCTGCAAACCCCAAGTCTAAGAAACTAGTTCCTCTGTGGTAACATCGCAGGTCTAGTTAGCAATCTAACCTCATTTATTTGAGAAATGAGAGACAAGAAAGGTTTAAAGATGCAGGAGTAGCATTCGGTGATTGATAAAATACTCCAAGTATAGCTTTGTTTTCAATTTACCAGCATCTAATTCCCGAATAGATGGCGACCACGCCCTTCCTCCTATGCCCCGCCTATCACTTGTCTGCTACTTATAAGAACACTCTGTGAGCAAGATCTGAAGGAAAGCAGGCAAAGGAGTACATGAGCATACGGTGGCACCTGCTTATTGCGTAGTTACTACATCTCAGGTGGCTTCCAGATAAGTGTGCACAGCCTGCACTGAGCAGCTCTGAGCAAGCCGCCCTCACCGCTGAGGGGCAGTCTTCACAGAGCCCAGGATCTACCCTTGTCATGGCACCACTTGACTCTTGCGCGGTTACAGTCTCTTGCTCCAGGTCAGAGCTGCCTGCTGCCATCTTCAGTCAGTGCAGCTGGAATCACTGAGACCCTCGCTCATCAGGTCTGTGAGGTCTCCTTGTGGAGGGAGGAGATCCAGGGACTTCTGTAAGATTCTCCCTAGGTGGTTGTGTGGGGGAAGGGGCTTGCTGCCAAGCCTGACAGTCTATGCCATTCCCAGGACCCACCAACGTTGTTTTTAAAGAGATCCTGTGGGTCCCCTTCCCACTGAAGTTTTTAAGCCTCGACGGGCATGATAAGAATTTTGCCATCATACGATTACTGGGAGATTAAATGAGATGAAGCTTTAAGTCTACTTTAAATGTATTACCAATCTAAACTGGACAGTGACTTGGAACTCTGCAGCTACTCAGTAGATGACAAACAATGTAACCTCGTTGAAATGCTGCCCAAACATTGCTGGAAAGGGACAGAGAGATCAGGTTCAGAACTTGGAGCTGCGTTACAGAGACCATAGCCTCTCCACGCCTTTATCTGCCTCTTTTTGCTGCAAACCCTCGGTGGCTTTCCTCCAGTTCTTTGACTTTCTGGTTATCTGCCTGTTTGTGCCTGTTCCAGTCCCTTTGCCAGTGTTCCTCTGCCATCAGTTATGCTCACTAGCTTTTTTCTTGTCCCCTGTGGTGAGGGAGGAGGAAAAATAGGTCATCTGCTTCCATCAAAAAAAAAAAAAAAAGAAGAAGAAGAAGAAGAGTGAATTTTGAACGCCTCAGCTATTTCTTGCCCTATCTTCTCTTTTCCATTTCCTCCGAGGAGAGCTTAGCGGTTTGCCACAGTTCCCTTCTGATCTCACGATTCAGAGCTAGCCCTGTGTATAACAGGCACGTAGCCCATCGGGTACCCAGAAAGGGAACGGCATAGTTTAGTCCAGTTGACCCCTGTGTAAGAAACCAATCCTTTCCCACTCAGACCATGCCTGGGGATATGTCAGGAGATGTCGCCTCGTCAAAGGCAAAGCAGATCCCCGGAAAGTCACAGGATTCTAGGGCCAAGCCCATATGCCACCCCAGAAAGCTGTTCCGACCCTCACTGACTGGCCGTGCCAGAAGATGAGCCTTCCAAAACTTAATAAGCATCCCTCATCTCTAAGCACTTACCTGCTCAGTATTCATAGGCCGTCCTCTTCTGCTAGCTTGGCTGGCTCACATTCAATTCCTGTTTCCTCACAATACTCAATTATTTTTAGTTTTCCATTTTCTGAAAGCTGGTGATTAAAATATGCAGTATTTATGTTAAGTGGCAACACAGAAATTGGCCAATAACTTACTTTTATATAAATGAGGATGCATGCAAGGGCCTTCTAGATGCTCAGTGCTGTGTGAGGTACACGGGGTGAAGGACATGGTCCCTACCCCACCCCAAGGTCAGACTTTAGTGCCTAACACAATTGATGCTGTCATGGTCTATCCCGCTATCCGTGGCCTTTATTGAAGCCAAGAGCCAAAGAACAAGGGACAGGATCCATTTATTCCTCCAAGTCAGTGTTTGGCAGCATTTTTAGGAATCAACACTAAATGTTTTGTCATCATTGAGGACCAGTCAAGCTCCAAGCAATTGTCCGTCTTAGATTAATAATGTGGTTGAAGCAATGCCCATCTTCCTTTCTGTGGGAAGCTGGTATAGAAGTCTGAATGGAGGAAGATTGATTTTGCAGAGAGCAGCAACTTTGCTTAATAATGACAATGTCCTTGAAGTCGCACCAGTTAGTATTTTCAGAGATGTGCCTCCTTGGCTCCCCATTTCTGTAACATGTCACCTCCATGAAGCTGACAGAGGAGGTAGTTGGAACCCAGGACTCGTCCACTATGGTAACACTGAGAATGACTGAGCAATTCCAGCCAAGGAAATTTTACTGGCATCTCAAGTCCTTTGATACCACACAGAAAACAAATGGAGAAGCACCACGAAGGATGAAGAGAAAAGTGAGTTCCTATTTATTTTCTGAGGGTGAAGAATGTTTGCAGCAACCGTACACTTTTTGTGGGGCTCCCCATAAACCTTGAAGGGCAGTTGCTCCCAGCTTCTGAAGCCTCACAAGATCCTGTCATAACTCATCTCTGTCCCGCAGCTACATGAGCGTAGGCTGAGTACCACGGGTGAGGTATTAATCCTTTTTATACCTCAGCTTCCTTCTGTAGGAGGATTGATAACTGCATCTCCCTCCTAGACGATGGAAGAGATTTAACAATGAGCTATTACTGTTTTATGTTGCGTGTACACGGTATCTTAACAGGGAAGAATGGGGCATGCTTTTAAAGATGCCACTAATAGCACTGTGCTGGTCCCATTGACTTTCTTTTTGTATTTTGTTTTTCCTGTAGATCATATAGGAACCCATTCATGCTGTGGATAAGATGAAGGAGTCAAGATACAATAGAATGCCTAGACAAGTCACTTTTGGGGGTCAGGAAGACCCACAGTTCTCTAAGGAAAGTCCCTTCCTCTCCATCTCCCTCTTGGGATACTCGTGGGCGGGGCTGCTGCCTGGGCTGGCTTTGCTTCGGTGTTCTCATCTTCAAGAGCAGGCGGCTGGCTGGTTGCTAGAAAGCCTTTAGAAAAGGAGGGATGCTTTTCCGCAGCTGTGACGTGAGTGGCCTCAACAAGCTATTGACCGAGTCAGAAAGCAACTTGACGCTAGCTTCGAGGCCTCTGGTCTTCTGTGGGCAGTATCACCCTTAGCTAGTGTAATCATAACTGGGGTCCCGTAGACAGAGGGGCCACCCCCTCCAGAGTGAGACCCGCCTGCGACTCCGGTGATACAGGCTCAGGATGAGCTTGACTCAGGTCAACATCACCCTGGTCAGCGACCAGGAAAACAGCTAAAGAGGAGACAACAACCCGGGGACCCAGTTCACTGCAGGGGAAGAGGGGTGTTAATCACTGAGCAGCAGACAGATAGTAGTGGCCAGTGGTGAGGCAGAAGGATGTGAACAAGGTCCTCTGCATTTTTGTGAGACCAGAAAAATCCCTGGTGGTGCATCTCGCCATTCCCCGGCCTGAAGTGGAAGAAGGGTCTGGCCCACACTCACATCTGCCCGCTAGGTGGATTTGTCTGTGATCCTCTTCTCCATTCGGGCCGCTTGCACTCTGCCTCACAAACATCCGTGCAAATCCACAGAGTTTTTTCCTGCCCATTTGTACCACTGAAATCTCTAATAATTAATATCCTATCTTCAGGTTAATGATTTTTGTTGTTGTTCGTTTGTTTGAACAAACAACGGGGGGGGGGGTGAGACATTTGTGCTGGTCTTGTTCCCTACAGTAATGGCTTCTACTGGTATCCATTTTGTTGTGAGGAACAGTATTTTGTTCTACTTTGTGATTGAATAATATTCCGTTGTGCATATAGACCGGGTCTTTTGGACCATTTCAGCTGTGGGCAAGCCCTGTGGCTCAGTCTATGACTCGGCTGTTATGAACTGGGCTACAATAAATATGACTTGCATTGCTTGTTAACTGAACGATCCTCCTCGGGCCACACTGGCTGCCGGTCTTTGACGATAGTAACCAGCTGTGCTCACTGATGTAAAGATACAGTGTATGGAAGGCCAAGGGGAGCCCAGAGGTTGGGTCACTGCTTTGAAAGGATGAGTCCAGGTTCTCATGGGGCAGCCTATAGCAGTGTGTGGCCTTGTGTGGGGTTGTGCCCTCTAAATGCTTCTGTTTCTCTTATTACTGGGAAAGAAGACATCCCCTTCCATCTCTGGGTACCATGGCTGAGAGTCTCACCAGATTCTCTCCAGGGAAGAACAGAGGTTCCTTACAGGAACACCAGCGTTCCGACCTTAGAAGATGGGGGAAGACTGCTCAGGGCAGCACCGCGATGCTCACCCCCACCCCACCCCTGGGACCGTGGGGGGGCCCACCCTAAGAGCTGACTATATTGCAAAGACACAGCAGGTTCCCTCTGCTGTCTCCCAGACTGCTGACCCTCACAAGTTCCTATTGACTGAGTCTCTTGTAGTCAAAGCCAGAACACGAGTGTGGCTTCCTTTGTCCTTGTAACATCACCCACTTGGCCATAGCTGGCAAACCTGCCAGATCGACGCTGAGATTCTAAGTCTGGCCTTGATCCTCACGCCAGCAGCAGGCTCTTTTGGAAACTCATAAAAGCTGAGGGCTGTCACATGACAGCGAAGCAGAGATGCAGGGGTGTGTTTGGAGAAGGACAGGACCATGTCCGTGGGTTGACGACAGCCATAGATGAGATTAAAGGGACCGTGCACAGCCCTCATCTCTGCCCCAGGCTTTGTGCAGGAGCAGCTTGACCTCAGACTTGACATTCAAGAACCTCATATTCACACATTTGAAAAGGCTGTGAAAAGAGGGTTTGTCGTGATCCCAGAGGCCAAAATAAGTGCCCCCCCTTTTGTCGAGGTATTTTATCTCAGCAGCAAGAAAGTAGCTAAGACAATAGAGCTCTGCAAACAGATTGTTCTCCAGCAGAAACATGTTTCCTAACCCCTGCAGTGTCTCTGGGTATTGAACTCTGTGAGCCTCGGGCAACTTCCTTAACAGTTTCACATCAGAATCACCACAGGAGAAGTGGAGAGCTAAAACTCAGCTTATGCTAAGGCTGCTAATACTGTTAACAGCCAAGGACTGCTAGAGTCCAGGAATCCCTGCTTCCCGTGAGTGGCTCAGATGCTACGAGGGTGATAGCTATCACACGTTTACTTATTTATTGCCAATGGACACAGACCACTGACCACAACTGTTAGGCACTCAACAGAACTCCTGGACTGTGTATTTACTTCCGGTTTAACTCCATGTTCTGGTTCCAGAACACAGTCATGTCACCAAGGTTAAGAAATAAAAGTGACCTGAAGAAGCAGGAGGCAAATCTTGTGATCCCTTTGTTTGGCCATTTTATATTTATGAAGCACCTACTATGTGACGAGCGTCAAACAGCCTGCTCTATGACTCACAGTGTGCACCCACTAGGAAAAGAGTCTGTCCAAGAGACCCTGATCCTACTCTTAAATTAGGGCTGGGTTGTGGTGTGTGCCGGCTCAGCATATGTAAGGCCATGGGCTCCATCCTCATAACTTGAAGAAATAAAAATAAAGCAAAATAAAACTCAAAGAATTTGAGGCTACAAGGAAAATACAGTCGCTTTTTGCCAGAGCTCTGGTTGGGTTCTGGGATCTACAATCCTTGTCGTTCATTCAGAACAGCCGTAGCTACTCAGGGGATCTAGTGTGACATTGGTTTACAGGGTTGTATTGCGTGCTAATTAAAGCAGGGCCTTCAACTGCCCCTGTGCCAACATGGGCAGAGGGCAGAGTTTTCGGGGGCAGGGAATAGAAGCGAAGAGGGCATTCAGGGTAAGGAGCAGAAAGTGGAGAGATGCAGATGTGTGAACACTCTTCAGAACCGCAGAATTCCAGTTCCGGCTGGAAGGAGAAGCCGAGTGCGGATGACACCCTGTCAGACACCTTTCTTGTGAAAGCCGCAGCAGTTCTTTAAGCTGCGGGTGATAATGCCTAGAATTCTCATCACGTGTTAGTGTGACTGCATTTCTATCGCGCCTTATAATAAAGACTCTATTAGATGTGATCTGATTGTCGCCTTTCTCCGGCTAACCCCGAGGATGAGAAAGATCACAGCAATGACCTTTGTTTGCTGTGGAGCAGAGAAATCCGATTTGTTGTTTTTCCATGTCAACCCCACTTCAAGCCACAGACGCAGTGTAAGAGCCCGAGTTCTCCAGATCCATGTCCCTCGTGTTTCCTTTGTAATCGCCCATGTGTACGTGTTTTCTTTCTAGAGGTTGTATGAACACCCAGTAGCCTGCTTTCTTTCCTCAGCTGCGCCTGTCAAAGTCGACACTCTGTAGAGCTCAGTGTAGGCCAGCATGTTCTCTGCATTCAGAATGTCTTGTGATTTAAAAGTAGGGGAAACATTGTTCTTTGAAATACTTTTTTTTAAAAGACTCAACATGACAATGTCTTTTCCGGGTCTATCTTCATTTGTCTCGTTAAAGGTGTGTCTCTTGGGTTTTCCTCTTCAAGAACATAATGACTTGGTAACAAAATGTTACTGGTCTGTTCTTTTCTGGAAGCCACTGCCAGGCAGGGATGAAGCCCTGCCTGGCAGAGTTGCCAAGGATTCTGCTAAATCAGGCCTCTTGTAGCGCTCTGCATTCACCAGATGAGCAGCTGATGACCTGAGTTTGTTCTGGTTTTACCAACGCAGGACGATCTCTGCCAAAACTCACCACCAGGCCGTTAACTTCAACATCTTCGAGGGCATGGTTTGCCACGGGGTTCCCCTGGTGACTATTTCCCGAGGCAGAGTGGTGTATGAAGCAGGCGTTTTCAGTGTCGCAGCGGGAGATGGGAAGTTTATTCCACGCAAACCGTTTGCTGAATACGTTTACAAACGGATCACGCAGCGAGACAAGGTGAGCCCCACCGCAGCGACCAGTGTCGTTAAGCCGCACTGCCCTGGGTGTCAGGTTTGTTATTTATTGCTCTTGATGGTGGCATCATGTCACAGTAGTTCAACACACTCCTGGGCTGTCAAGATTGGCCAGGGATCACAGGCACACCCCAGCTTTCAGTGAAAGAGGTCCTAGCTGGATGTTTGCAGATGTATCTCTTAGGGTTTCCTTTTTGAGGGGGGGTGGTAAAGACCTCTTCACCATTGTGGCAGTCAGCGTCTTCCAAGAGCGAGGTTACATGCATCAAGGCACTGGGGAGGGGAGTTGTTGGCAATAACCATGAGAGAAAGGAAAAAGGATCCGAGAAACACTGAGAGCCAAGAATGCAATTCAAGAATGGCCCACGAGAGGAAAGAATATAGGAAAGTGAGGGACACATTCTAGGTGGCTGTAGTTCAGGGAGGATCTGAGACACCTCTGAGGTTCCCAGATCCAGATGGCACTATCGCTGGCTGGGAGCTGCCATGAGAGGCATGGTCTGCTGTCTGCACACCATTGGGGGGGGGTCTTACCTCAGCAGCTACGGCTTGAAGAATGGTCCCCCCCTTTAGCTGAACATCCACAGGGTGCTTCTCAGGGTGACCACCAGAGGTGGAGTTTGGGGCAGGGAGATCTGGATGGGAATACTCCCCATTGCCTAACAGTACAGCCTGAGCAAGTCCCTTGTCGTCTTTGGGCTCTGCTTTCTCACCTGGACATTAAACATTTCCACCCTCAAATAAGATTTTTAAATGCCAGAATTAATAAATGTCAGTCCCGTCTCTTCATTTTCTCATAACTGATTCTGTAACACAGGCTTATGATCTTTGTAACAACTCAGTGGTAAAAAGAGGCATTTTTTGATTTATCTTGCATTTCACATTTTGTTTATACAAAATTTTAAACATTTTTAAATTTCATTTAAATACACTAAAATATTGTAAAAAAAAAAGTTTTGGTGAAAGAATTTAGAATTCTGTATGTTGAGGGTGGGGAGGTAACTCTGCCCTCTCAGTGTGCTCTGCTAACAGCCTCGCAGCGAGCGCTACCCAGCTGGCCCCACTGTGAGCGCTTCTACTCTCTCCTCCCAGCAGGCTTCACTGCTGCTTGTCCCTTCCCGGGGCCTCCTTGGTGTAACCTTTTGTGAACTTGTTTTTCACTCGCAGATTCCCAGAGTGTATTACACAAAATACCTCTGCTTTTCAAACAATTTCCCAAGGCTTTGCTTAGGTAAACCGGTGCTCTCAAGATACTTTAAATGCCTCCCAAATGCCACGAATCTATTTTTATCCCCCACCCTTTTCCCACGCTGGGTGACACCTAGGCCTGCCCTTCTGCTGAGCCACGCCCTGGCCCTGGATTCTTTGGGCGCGCTGTATCTCAGTCAACGGAGATGATGTTTAAGACGGTGCTGAGTTTGCTGTGGAGCTAATTTAGCAATGTCCGCACTGACAGGTGAGACGCTGAGAAGCAGTAACCACAGCAACCCCAGGTGTTTCTGCTGGTCTCTAATGGGCGTTCCAAAGGACTGACTGCACCCTCACAGGGAGGCGAGGGTGGAGGCTTCCCTTCCCTTTAAATATTAGAAAACTGAGCCAGGCAGTGAGGGTGCACACCTTTAATCCCAGCACTTGGGAGGCAGAGGCAGGCGGCTCTCTGTGAGTTTGAGGCCAGCCTGGTCTACAAGAGCTAGTTCCAGGACAGGCTCCAAAGCTACGGAGAAACCCTGTCTTGAAAAACAAACAAACAAACAAACAAACAAAAAGATTAAAAAACTGAATATTCAAAGAACCAAAAGTCTTGTTCAGTTCTTGGAGAGAAGTCGCGGCATAGTACACAGACATACATATAGGCAAAACATTTATACATGTAAAACATTTTCTTAAAAAAATTAATACAAAATAGAAGACATGAATCTAAAGGAAAGGGAAAGTGATTTTTTAAATCATTATTTTGGAATATAGGTAACTAATCTTGCCCAGAATGTTTAAAATAAGAAGCTGAGACATTAAAACATACTTAACTCTAGCAGGATGGGAGGAAAATTAAAGAAATGAAAGACAGAAGTAACAGGAACTTAGATGTTTCAGGTTTCCTGAATGAACAGACTATGTGTTATTAATTCCTTACCAAACACACAAAAAAAGCTCTTTAATTTCAAGTGGCTTATATCCCTGGAAGTTTTGTGTATTTAGAGTATTACAATTTTCAGCAAAATTGAAGGTACAAGCCTTCCCTAAGCTATTCTCAAAGCCCTTCTTTATCCTCTCTTCGGTATTAAGCAACTGCAGCCTTTTCTGGAGAATACGGTCACATTGCTCTTTATAGAGTGATCAGAACAGCTTCCTGGAGAAATGTACGGCTTGTGAATGCTGCTGCCAAAGCTTTTAAACTGCCTTGTATCTTTGCAGCGATAAGCACAATTTCCCTTCTAGATAAGAAAAAGCCGAGTGGATGACTGGCTCGGCCCTTGAAATGGGTATTTTCCATTTCCAGCATTACAGTTTGTCAATGCCTTTCTCAAGGTGGTAGGCATTGTGAGAAAGTCATTTAACTGGTGTCACCAACAGCCATAGAGTCCTGATTCACGGGGCCGATGGGGAATAGCAAGCAAAGGTGAGGCTCCTGGAGCTGCCTCTTCAGCTTGTAAGAGACACGTGGGCTCCGCGCTCCGTCCAAGGCCTTGTTCCTGTCCGTCTGGAAGCTCGAAAGCAGACAGAAAGGCACTTTTGCTTCCCAGGAAGAGGCAAGGGCTGCAGCTGCAATGTTAAGCACTGAGAGAAAAGAAGAGGGCTTGTGGATGCTGTTTGCCAGGCTGCTGCTGCAGGAAGGGATGCTTTCTCTGAGACCTGAGATGTTCCAAACTCTGAAACACTAGGAAATTTCAAATGTCAATCTTAGAGCTAGGAATGCCCAACCAAAATACTTCAGAACATGAAAGATGTCTAGTCTTGCACTTTGAAGGGCATTTCAACCTGAGTTCTTTCATTGCTTTATCTGACCTTTCTGCATCATTCAGCAATAATATTTATTGCTCATCAATTAGGTGTCATAGTTTGATTCTTACGATCCTGGAGATAAGTGCTGGTGCTCCTGTTTTATAGATTAAGCAATTGAGGCTCATTGTAAAGCACATTAATCATTAAGTTTCAACCCTACTTGGTGCATAAGTGCCGCCTCCTGCCTGTCAGGTGAGTTCTCTGTCGTCCCTCAACAGCGTGTAGGGTCTCACTTCTCCTTCTGTTGACCAGAGACCCCAGCCCCGAAGTAAGAATGTCTGGTGCTGCCGCACTGTCCTTGGGCATGGTTCAGAGCATGTTTTGAGGGTGCTAACATACATATGTCTTCATCATTGAGCCTTCTCTCTTCCATTGAACCCAGGAGCTGCTTACGTTGTAGTGACTCACTGGGAACCACTGGGTAGCTCAGTTTAATGTGTCCAAAATGCCCTCTGACCTCACCAGGGGCAGGCTGGACTTCATCCAGAGGCTGCTGTCATTCACTTGGTCTGCTGGAGGTCAGGCCAATATGCGCTGCCTGGCATTTGGAGTTTCTGATGTTTTTATGGATATTTGAGTGTCTCGATTCCCATGGGTGACATTGCACCAGTTATTCCATTGAAGTCTGGGGAGGCTTCTCTCTTGTTGCTGCCGCTTTCAGAAATTCTGGCATCTCCCTCAGTAGAGTCACATTTTCCATCAATTTACATGCTCCTCTTCCCCTAGATCAACTAACCAGAAAGCATTTCTGTAATTATGTAGATATAATGATGATTGCGATTAATGTTTATTCATAGTGCTGCGTATAATTCTCATTTTGCCTTTCTATTAACACATCACAATGACAATCATAATTAAAAATGATGAACTCAAATTGAACTCTCATCTGCTAAAGTAATCCACCCATACTCTGTCAAGTAAGGGGCTATTTTTGCTGTCTTTGTCACTTAGGGCACCTTTCCCCACGGGTTTACCTCCAAGCTGTCTTATCTGACTGTAGTACGGTTGAGGTGGAAACCACCGGTACTGAATTGTGATATAGCCAGCTCTTTAGTAGGGTGCACTGCAGAGGTGGCATGGCCCATGCCAGATGTATCCTCAGGTCCTCAGTGTCTTGAGATGCAACTTGAGAAAGTTGATGAATAATTTCACTTAATGCTGCTCTCATCAGAATAATAAAGAGTTCCCAGAAGTCCAATAACCAAACATCCTCCCTTCATTTCACAAATAGTTGTTGATCGTCAGGCCTGACTCACAGTCCTAGGATACAGGGACCGGTAAGCCAGCAGTCCCTGATGCCAAAGGGCTTGGCATCCTACCTCTCACAACTCCAGTTCCTAGTGTGTGCCTAGGTCTTCGTTCATGACCCACTTTTTCCCCACCTCTCTGCTGAGGTTTTCCAGCTATTTTTAATCCGGAATCTGGAATGGAAGAGATAAAGGCTTTAGATCAAGTTAAGAGTCATCAAATATAGATTTCAATTCCAAGTTCAGTGTCACGAAGGGAGCTGTCAGGCAGAAAGAAAAGAGGAGTCCCTATTGGTCCTTGGAGACCCCAGCCTTCAGAGGTCAAGCTAAGAGAAAACATCCGGGGAGCTGGAGAAAGCTAGACAGTGAAGCGGAGCCAATGAGAACAGGAGTCCCTAATGCAGGAGCCTAAATCCACTGACTACGCTCAGCCCAGATCATCTCAGTCCCATCCAGGCCCATTTGTTCTATGCTGCACTAAAAATCCGCTGAGAATTAAGTGTACTCTTGTCCATTTAGCTGAAGACGGTGAGGTTCCACAGAAGGCCTGCTATGTGCCACTGCAACCAAGAAATCAAAGCACGCATGCAAATGATTGCACTATGCAGCCAACTACCTGAAGAGCTGCTGGGAAGAAGAAAGCCCTCTGGGGCTATGGGCATCTGGGATGGGAAAAGGTAGAACAGGCTGTTGGGGCTGGAGAGACGGCTCAGCAGTTAAGAGCACTGGCTGCTCTTCCAGAGGACCTGGGTTCAATTCTCAGCGCCAACATGGCAGTTCACAACCATTTGTAATTCCAATTCTGGGGCATGCAAAGCTTCCTTCTTCTGGACTCTGTGGGCGGTGCATGTCTATGGTACACAGACATACTTGCAGGCAACACATGCATACATATAAATAATAAATTTAGAATATTTTATAAATGTATTATAGGATTTTTAAAAAGGAAGAAAAGACAGAAAAGGGGCTCTAGGGGGTGGTATGAAGTCACTAGGGTGTGGGACCAGATGGAACGTTTCCTGGCTTCTTTTCCCTAGGAATATTTTTTTTTTGCTGGTGTGTATGGGTGTTTGAATGTGTGTGGACACATGTATGTGTACATGTGTATGTCGTTCATGCTGAGGCCCAAAGTCGACAGCATGTGCCTTCCTCCATTACTCTCCCATGTTTATTTCATGAGGGAGGGTCTCTCAGTTGAACCCAGAATCCATAGATCAGCTAGTCTAGCTGGCCAGCGTGGCCTGGCGAGCCCTTGTCTCTGCCCCCCGAGGGCTGAGGGTAAAAACGTAAGATGCATTATGACAGACCCACACGGTTATTGCTCTCTCAGTTCAAGCAGAGAGCTGTGGCTAATGAAATTCAAGTGTGTAAAACCACAAGAGAGACGTGAGATGTGTTCTGTTTCAGACTTGCACACCTATGCCCGTGCAGCGTGCACCCTACAAGGGAGACGTCTTCACACTGAATTCCAGAGAGGCAGAAGAGGGTGACCGAGCTGGGACCAGGATGCAGGGCCACTCTTCATCCGGCTGATGTGGTCAAGCAAGGACAAAGCAGGCATTCTGCAGTGAGTATCCGCGTATGATTGTCAGCTTATAAAATAGCAGCTTTCTTCTTAGGCCTGTGAAGAGTCCAGAGCTTCAAGATGGAGGAAACACTGATCAAGGCCCTGATGACTTAGAACTTTAGGTGGGCAGTGGGACTGACGGGCCTTAAGCTAGCTGTCTCTAGAATATTCCAAAGAAGCCCCAGAGAATCTTCTATAGTGCAAAACCATAGGCGAGTGGCAAGCAGAAAGCCCTGCCTGTTGTATTAAAAGTACGTCCCATGGCCAATATTTAAAAACCAACTAGAACTTTATGTGGAAAAAAAATGAATCTTTGTATCAGAAGTGTAGCTACTTATAGCTTATGATTTAGCATTTATGTAAAACTGAGGAAGTAAGGAAAGTTGCACAATAGTTTTCTGAACGTATTTGGTAGCATCAGGGGCTGCTTCTGGAGGAGAGCAGCCCGCACTCTGCAGAGACTGTGAGCGCTGGTCATTCCTGCGCTGCCTTCTGCCGTGCGGATATTTCTGTGTTGAAACTCCTCTATTTCCCGTTTTCCCCAGTTTCTTTCCCCTCCTTTGTTTTCTGTTCCTGCTCCATCAAATCGCCACTAACAGGCAGTGCTGGAGCTTTAGCATTTCCGTGACGTCACTTCCACTGACCTGTAAAATGTACATTCTCCCCTTTGGGTGGTTTTCCAAGAGTCTGATTACTTTTTAAAATTGTGACGTGTATTTGTATGTTTCAGCGTGTAGCCATCTGGAAGAGTCTCACACTAGCAGTCGTGTCCAGCCTACACACTGTGGGTCACAGGATAGCCATTAGCACAGCCCAACACACAATCATAAAGCGTTCTTAGAACGTTGTGAGATGCTCTTTTGCAGTGGTTTCTTGGTAACTCCAATGTGTGGCTCTCAGTGTAGACTTTACTAATGACAAACGTCCCGGGGCAACGTCAGAGGGTCAGACAGTGCTATTGGAAGCTGACCTGACCGATGAAGGAATACGTGTGTGTCAGTTGGAGCGCTGCTGGACGACGGCCTGGTTCTCTACAAACTCGGGTGCTGCGCATACTCACATTTGACAGCCTGTGCTTCCCTAAATCCTGTGGCAGGGATTTGGATAATGAGCCCTGGGACGCTGCAGGCCTGGCCCCCTCATGCAGTGTGCTCTCTCGTTGCCGGGCATTGTCATTTTTTAACAACACTAGCCCCAAGCTTCAGGACTTCTGTCGTTTCCACACTACTGGAATTATTCGTGCGATTCAAAAAGACTGTATTTAAAATCCCAGAGATTAGCAGGAGAAAGAAACGGTGCTGGATGGGATCACTTGCTACCTACTCCCAGCTTTTGCAGAAACAGGCTTAGTGTTTACTTTGATGAGAACATTTCTTGGCGTTAGCTTGAATTCGGTCTCGCTTTGTGAGGGAGAATGTTACACTGAGTGCCTTGTACTCTCTTCAAAGGTTGAAGCGGAGCAAAGGCCCCGAGGCCGCCTCCCCGCCAGCCATCAGCCCCTGGCTCAGAGTCTGTTATTTCAACTCCCCGAGATCCTTTAGGAAAAATAATCGCTCTGGGCCGCTTTGATTTTTCTCTCAGAAGCAATAGCCGCCTGCCTCACTGTGCCTTTGTTGCTGTGCGAGATTGAAGCTATAAATGAATGTTCCTGGGATGGAAGTCTGCATTGATGAGCCCTTTCAGGTGTCGTCTTTCTTTACACCAGAAAGAAAGTGTAAAGATGACCTTCTTGTGTAAGGATTTGATTGCTGTTCTGTTTTGTTTTAATGGCTGCATTTGTTTGAAACAACGCTATGATTTTACATTTGATTGCAATTAATAAACACTGGGAGCTTCATTTTGTATTCCAGTATCTGAGTTGTGTGTGGTTATCTCCTTCTGCCTGGTGGGTGGGACCAGGACCCAGAGGATTGAGTCCGACAAGAGAGCACAATTTCTTCTGTTTTCAGTGGCTCCCATGATAGGTCCCAGGAAATCAAGTGATGTGTTCAACCATGAAATGAGTCCGAGGCAAACTATCCAATCAAATCACATTGATGGGTCCAGGATTTGAAGGGATTAACTGGCATTGGTACCACCCATAGATATGTTGATCCTCCCAAGCCCTTTCCTGTGTCTTGGTCTCTTTTTGCATCCAGGTGAGCCCTTCTTCTTCTGGGTAGACAGGCCAAGAGGGACGTCTTTGGATGTACCCACACTCCGATGGACACACTAGCCCACTAGAGGATGTGTTTACACCTTTGACAGAGGGCCTTGGGGGTCTGAGCTGTCATTTGTTCTGAGCACACAGAAGAGAAGATGGTTCGACACACCCAAAGAGAAATCTCCCAGCTCAATTCAACTGCAAATCTTTTTTTCTCAGGATTGATAATGCAAAACATTTTTTTTTCCTCCTGCACTCTGCTTGACAAAGGCAGCTCCACAATAGAACACAGAATCCTCTGCCAGTGAATAAGTCAGTTGCTTTCTTACCCAGAAGTCAATCCTCACGCATCATCGAATGCTCACTTGAAATGTCACCTTCTCCCACAGGCTTCCCAAAGTAGGTTGGGTCCTCTTTGACGCAGCTCCATGGTGAAGCACGTACACCCCATCACCACATCCCATCTCATGCAGTATGCAGTTACTCCACATCTGTAGGTTCTAACCAGCGGGTCAAAAACATCTGGAAAGAAAGTAAGGAAGGAAATGTCTGTACTGACAGGTAGATTTCATTCCCTTGTTGTGATTCTCTAAGCAACACGATATCTCAAATTTCTACCCAGCATCTACTTCACACCAGGAGGTAAAAGTAATCAGGAGATAGGTTTAAGTATAAGCGAGGATGAGGACACTTAGTTAATGTGACGCCATTTTATACAAGTAAGGTCAGCATCCTCAGATTTGGGGATCACACTGTCCTGAAGCCGACCCCCCCTGCATATGCTCCAAGGGACAGCTAGAGCTGCTTGCTACCCTTCTTTGGAAGCTACAGGGAGGGGCTTGTCTAGCTCCCTGGCACTACCCCACACCCAGCACAGTGTGTGGTTAGTGATGGCTGAGCAGAGGTTACATTTTAATTTTTAAATAGAAGAGGAAGTGAAAGAATTCCTGCTAAGTTCTTCAATTGATGTAGATGAAGATAGAGAGTCTTCAGTGGGGCAGAAACAACCTCTGTAGTCTTTCCTGCCCAGCTCTTCCGGGGAAGAGGTACGTGACTACAGGATTCTGCTCCAGCTAAGTCTTTGGACCTGCACGTGGAGCTCTCTCTGAATTTTACAAATTGCCCCAGCCGGTATTTTACAGATTGAGACCAAGTCCTTCTCCTTATGAAGTTTGGTTGATCTTCCCAAACCTCAGTTTCTTTGTTTACAAAACAAAGCCAAAAATTTGCCCTCTCGTGGGGTGTCCTGAGGCCTGTGAGACCCAAGCCCTACACAGCAGATGTGACCTCCCATTGCTCCCAAGGTGATAAGTCAACACATATATTCTGTCCAGAAAGCCTTGGCTGTTTTTTTTCTTTCCCCGAAGTTCACCACATTTGGTAGTACCAACCCCTTAGCGCTGTAGAATGGAAGGTGGCACAAGATGAGGCCATGTGGCCATCTTGGAGATGACGGTGGACATGAGGGCCAGGATGCGGACACCACGAGTGGTGTGAACAGAGATACATTTGGAAGTATGGGCATGGACAGATGAAACAGAGAGGAAAGAGAATATCTATCCAATACTGATCGCTACAGAGAACACTGTAGAACATTCTGGTGGTTTGGGGTTCAACAGCCAGCATCAATAGGCAGGGACCATGGCCAAGGAACTGAGTCACGCTGGAAACAGAACCAGCAGTAGAATCATTGGGGCGCGGTGAAGCAGAGGAGAGTGCACACAAAGCAGTCAGCACAGAGCCGGAAGGCAGTGAGCACCTGGCAAGTTATCCAGCTGATACCATTTTCTCGTCACTGCCGAGCCCTGGGAAGAGACTGGAGGAAAGATAGCCTCACCACACTGGGTTCGTTACCCAGCCATTTTCCCACTGGTTTGGCTTTTGGGGTGTACCCAGTTCCACCAGCCTGCCACTTCCCTCAACCCTGTTCTTGCAGCCCCTTACACTTCTCTCTCAGCGGTACAGACAAATAAGTTCTGGCCTTCACCTCCCCAAGTTCTGTTTTCTTAAATGGTTTTCACCACTCTGGGAGGCTTCATACCCTGGGGACAATCTTACCCTAAATAATTCTCTTGTCTCGGGAACTCTTTACAAGAAGGCTTGTTTTGCCTTCTGCAGGACCACACAAGCACACATGCCCCCTCCAATCAGTATTTCTTGCTCTGCATAGTTCTGTGGAGATGAGAGAGGTTTACAGCATAGTTGGAAGGTCAGAACACAAGCCTGGGGTAGTTCATAGTAGGAACCCTGCTGATGGGGGGGCCTCTGGGAACACAAGCCTGGGGTAGCTCATAGAAGTAATCCTGCTGGGGGGACCTATCTGGGAAGGCCTGACTGGGCTCCCGGAAGTCAAGCAGTCAGTTCTGCTTGTAGGGCTGTGGCTCCAGGGTCCACCCTGAGGTGGGAGAAGCCTCTGAGGATAGTCTTGTTGCTTTGTTTCATTTTGATGGTTGGCAATTGTTTAAGTTAGGGTTTCTGCTGCTGTAAAGAGACACCATGACCACAGCAACTCTTATAAAGGGAGACATTTAATTGGAGACATTTAATTTAATTCCCCTACAGTTCAGAGATTCAGCCCATTATCTTCTTGGTGGGACATGGTGACGTGCAGGCAGACATCTTGCTAAAGAAGTAGCTGAAAGTCCTACATCTTGCAGACAGCAGAAGGAATCCGTCAGTCACGCTGAGCGAAGCTTGACCAAGAGAGACCTCAAAGACAGCCAACTTTACCAACTTTACCAACTCCACTAACAAGGCCACACCTCCTTCAACAAGGCTACACCTCCAAATAGTGCCACTTTGTTTGGGGGGCATTTTCTTTCAGACCACTGTAGGAACAAAGAACAAATGAAGAACTTTTCATTTTCTAGGATCCTAGATTCTGCAAATGTCTCTGGATCTAGAGGCTGAGAGAGAAGGAAGAAACATCTTGGTGTTTTTGTTTCCTGAGTTCTCGGGTGGATGCTGGCTTACCTGTCAACCAGGAAGGACTCATAGGAAGAGTGGCTGATGGTGTCTCAGAGACCTAGCCACAGGAGGCAGAGCCTCCTGCAAGAATTTACAAGATGGCGAGGTGGCATCTGTGCTTCTAAGGGTGTGTTTTCCGCCTGAGGAACGTCGCTTGCCTTCTCTGAACCTCAGTTTCTTGATCTATGAACTTGAGACCATCCACAAGAGTTCCTCTGCTTCCTTGACTGTGTGGCCGAAGGTACCCAAAGAGATGGTGACATTTGCGCACGGAGCAATGAGAGTGTGTCAAGTGTGCCATAACGACAACGTGAGCGTCACGCTCAGTCAGCCTCTCTGGAAATTGGAAATAAGAGAAAACATTGAATGAGAGCGATCAGAAAGCAGTGGGGGAGGGGGGTTAAAAATAGATGAGTGAGCTCACAGTCACACAGAAGGGCCCTTCTGCGAGGAGAGTGCCAAACACCGGAGAGGAAAACGTGGGCAAAAAAGGAAGGTTAGCTGTGGATCCGGGAAGTGGAGGTGTTGCCCACCCCGCTGGAGGAAAGCAGATCTTTGTTTATTGGTGCACAGAAGCTTGGGGTTGGGGTGACAGCTCACGGTGTGGCAGTTTCTGAGTCAGGGTGCTATCCACACTGAGGGTCGCATGCCCAAACCAGAGCCAGATGCAAGCACAGCTGAGCCAAGGTCAGGCTAAGCCCAGAAAAGAGAGAGGAGAGGCTGCCCGTGGGAGGAGCAGCAGGGTGAATGAGATGGACGTTGGAGGCCAGTTCTGTGTGATGAGGCTAGAACACGCAGGCGAGGCTGACCACAAGGGAGGTGCCCTGCCACTGCTCTGGGGGTTAAGGCCAAGAAGACAAGAGTCCTGGGCAAGGCGACAGTGGAGTCTGTTGGCTAGGAAGGAAGCCCAGAAGAGATGATGCTCAGAAGCAGAGCTACAAGGTTTCTCTGGAGTAAGACAAACTCTGCTCCGGATGGCTGGCTCCTCTGTACCCTCCGTGCCCAGACCGGCACACAGAAGTCAGGTCTATCACACAAAGGGCACTCCTAGTCATGTTGGAGTGACCTGCCAGCTGAGTGTGGCCAAACTGAAAATGTCCAGCAAACCAGGCCTGCTGGCACAAGCTGGAAACCCCAGTTATTCAGGAGGCTGGGGCAGGAGAATTGTAACTTACTGGAGTCCTACCTCAAAATAAAAATAAAAGTATAAGCAGTAGGCTAGGAAAGGTAGCTCAGTAGGAGAACATAGGTTCACTCATCCGCTTCGGGGTTGGCGGAAGTTAGTGATCTACCAAGTTCATGCATTCCAAAGGTTTTGTCTATTAGTCTTAGGATGTTAGTTCTGACACAAGGAACGGAAGTAAAAGAGTCAGCCTGAAGGAGGTAGGTCGTCGGCTTCTGGACCTAAAACACCCCAACTTCTTTGTAGACACAGATATATAGCTTCTTTCCAGGAATATATTCTCTCTCTCTCTCTCTCTCTCTCTCTCTCTCTTGCTCGCTCGCTCGCGCGCGTGTGTGTGTGTGTGTGTGTGTGTGTGTGTGTGGCTTCAAACCTGGGACAATCCTCCTTCAGCTTCCCGAGTGTTACGACGGCAGGATGATGCTGTCTTGTCTCGCCTAACCCCTTTCCTTCTCTTTATATCATACAAGGTTTACCACGCTCCATTTAGTGGCTTGTTTCCATGGCAACTTGTTTCTGCATTTTGCTGTTCTCAATCCCCCTATAGGGCTATGCCTGCTTCCCACTTCTAAGCACGGCAGTGCACAGCCATATTTACATCCTGTCCTGATACAGAGTGTCTTCTCAGACGGGGAACACTGTCTTCTCAAATGATTAATTTAAAAATACATTTAAACACATTAAAGCATAATATAGAATTTCTTCACACCCGCTAGTTAAGAAATAACTTTTCTTGTCAGTCATTTTTCATTGACTCATTCAAGGCTGTTTGTTTCAGGCATATTAAATGTGGTGGTTTGAATGAGAATTTCCCCCATAGACTCATGCATTTGAATGATTTGTCCCCCGTGGGTAGAACTCTTTGGAAAGAATTATGAGGAGGTGTGGCCTTGTTGGAGTAGGTGTGGCATTGCTGGAGGAAGTATGCCACTAGGGGTGGGTTTTGGGGTTTCAAAAACTCAAGCCACTTCCTAGTTAGTTCTCTCTCTCTCTCTCTCTCTCTCTCTCTCTCTCTCCATCATGGTTGTTGTCTCAATGTAGGTGAGAGGTTATCTTATCTATTGCTCCAATGCCTGCCAGCTGGCCTGCCCACCTGCCTGCATGCCACCACACTACACACCATGGGGGCTGTCACACTGCACCCCATGGTAGTAACGGACTAACTCTATGGAGCTATAAGCAAATCTCCAATCAAATGCTTTCTTTTATAAGCTGGTGTCTCTTCACAGCAATAGAACAGTGACTGAGAAAAGACAACCATGGAAAGGGTCTTCAGGAGACCCTAGGCTCCAAGTTATAATGTTTGGTTCTCAGTTTCTTGACAGTTTGCATGGCAATCAAACTTTGGTAATGTTCTCATCCTTAGTGATGCAGGCTGGGACTTCATCTTAAGCACATGCAAGAACAAGAGCCACGGTGAAATTTCACTTTTGTCTCACTGATATTTTGTTCTTAACCAACAAATCCTTATAGTTTTTCTTCTTCCTCTTTTCACATGTGCCGCGCACCCCTGTGTCTGCGCTCTGTGCGATGGCACCCAGTTACCGAGCTTCGGGTAAGGGGGCTGGAGGTTAAAATACACAGACACACACAGACAGAGAGACAGAGACACGGGTCATTCTTGAATTCCCCAAGAATGCCCCCTTTATTGCTCAGGGGCAGATTATATAGAGATAGCCACGCTCCAGCCAAACCCACCAGAAACCACTCTCCTGCCATCAGGAACTCCTGAAGGTCTCGTGCTCAGAGCAGCTGTAGGCACTCAGATCAGGGGAAAACAAGTTGTTTACAAGAAATTCAGGATCGGGGGTCTCACTGCTCCCAACACACACACACGTGTGTGTGTGTGTGTGTGTGTGTGTGTGTGTGTGTGTGTGTGTGTGTGTAAGCCTGAGGCTGATGTTGGAAATTTTCCTCCATGGCTCATTGACCTTATTCTTTGAAGTAAGGTCCATCCGTCAATCTCAGAGCTTGCCAGTGTGACTAGTTTCATCAGCTGCTTAGATTCTCTGTCTCTTCCTTGCTGGGCTGAATTTCAGGTAGAGCTGCCACATCCGCCTGGCATTTGCTTGGGTCCTAGGGATCCACACTGCGGTTCTCTTCGTGTATGGCGGGTGCTTTAACTGCTGGGAGTCTTCCCAGCCTGTCTTTGTGTTTTCCCTTGGCACCGTTTTCTACTTTAGTGAGGCTGACTCTGCAGAACCATTATTCTTCAGCCCATTGTTCTCCTGGGTTAGTTCTGGACCACTGTCTGCATTGGTTTTTTTTTGTTTTGTCTTGGGCTTTTTTAGCTATAAAATTGCAAGAGTTCTAAGAGATGCTTGGATTGGGGCCCATAAACGCTGGTTGACAATCCGCTTGCCTTTTCAGAATGAATTTCCATATGTACACAATAGCAGAACTCTGTCCCATTTACCCTTGGCAGTCAGTGTGGATAAATGACCTTGTGTTCATAGTCTGTGCCCCAAGAAGCCGGGTTCAGCCACCTGGCTTCAATAACAGGATTAGAGTAAACAAATTCACAGTAAAAAGCAGAAACCTGAAAGTTATTCAATGTGACCATGTTTAGAAGAGTGATAAGGAGATCCAGTGGGCTCTCTTCAAGTTCATCTTTGGAATTCTGTAGTGAAACTGAGGTTTGAGTAAGGTCAAAGATACACATCTCTGAGCAGCACCAGTCAGGGTCTGTCACCACACATCATTGTTGGGGCTCCAGTCCCCCACCAGATAATCTGACAAGTTCTCTGTGTTTTACGGAGTCGCTTTTCTGGGTGGCAAGGTCCTCCTGTGGCGGGTAGCAGCCTTTAGAAGGTCTCCTCCTCCAGTGTAAATTTCCTAGAGAAATCAGCAGTTTCCTTGGATCCACTGTATTAAGAGTCTGTAAGCCACAACAAGCAACACAAGTGTCGCTTCAAAATATTCCTGCCGGGCCAGCTGCGGCTCCACATGGGTGTCAGTCACTGACTCGACTTGGTATTGCCCACTTTTCTGTTGTGATAAACCACCATGACCAAGGCAACTCAGAGAAGAAAAAGATTATCATGGCTTACAGAGAGAAGATAAGCAGTGTTCGTTCTAATGGTGCAGTCCGATCCTTGCTGGGGGTGTCTTCGCTAACTGCTTACTATACTGGATCAATTCTGCTCCTCACAAAGCTGTGTTCAAAACCTCATCCCCAGTTCTTTCAATATAGTTGGCCCTTTCTGTTTATGGGTTCTGGGTTCTTTGAATTATACAGCATTTCCATGGTATCTCTAAGTAACCTAGAGATCATTTACAGCATCAGGGAGGACACAGTGTTTTCATGGTGTCTCTAAGTAATCTAGAGATCTTTTTTACAGCGTAAGGGAGGACACTTACAGGTTTTATGCAAATGATGTGTTGTTTTACAGAGGGATTTAGTAGAATGTTTGCTACAGAATGAAGAGTATCACATGAAAACAGTACTAAAAGCATAGAGTACCAAAGACTTCCGGCTGCCCCCGGAAGTTGGAGGAGATGAAGAGAGAAGGGCATAAATTTCTGTCATGGGAAGCCATCCAGTGTCTGCTTTCTGGTCACAGCAGACCAAGGAAATGGCTACACTCAGCAAGTCAAACACAAGATAAAGCTGAGAGGTATGAACTCTCCAGAATCTCTTTCTTCCAAAGTTCAAGTCTCCCACGGACAAATGGGAATGTTCCCAAGTTGCTCTTATACTTCTGGATGAGAAAAAGGAGTGGACATTTTTCTGTCCCCAACCCTGAGGGATAGAATCGACCATAATACATTCAACATAGCATTTTCAAGACTGCCCGGGTATGTGCAGCACCTCTGGGAGACGAATGCCCATCATCCTGATGTGGGGACTACTTGAGAGCCAACCTGATCCTGCTGTGAACCTCTTCCCCCTCCTCCCGCGGTTGAACATGGCTGCTTTGGAGTTGCCTCACCAACCTGCAAGGGCACCAGGCAACTTGGGGCTGGCTGTGACAAGTGATGACAACCATATATAGTCACAGCGAATTCTCCTGGGGGGGGGGAGGGAAGCTCCGAACAAAGTGCTTCAAATTGGTTTTTTTTTTTTTTTTTGTTTATGAAGAAAAGGCGACAGTTGCTAACAGCTGATCCTGAGGGAAGGTGACTCGGCAGTTGCTAACAGCTGATCCTGAGGGAAGGTGACTCGACAGTTGCTAACAGCTGATCCTGAGGGAAGGTGACGACTCGGAATGCTTAGGCCCTGATTGGGGTTTAGACACAAGAGGGCACCAAACAAACCTGGCTTCTAATCTGAGAAAACTGGGAAACTACTTGGGTTACCAACTGCTGTAGGGAGCTGATGTCTAAGGATGAAGGGTAAGAAAGATGTTGAGGCAAAGGCCTTCTTGGCTCACAGGCTGGGGGAGTTTGGTAGGACATCTCAAGGCCATGGTCACTGAAGCAAATTGATATGCATATAATAGCTAATGCAGAGTCAGACAAAAGTCAGAAGCCAGGACTCCTGTCAGAGCTTCATGCCCTTTCCAAATTAGAAGTCAAGAATGAGGAAAAGTAGGCAGTTTTAGCCCCAAACTTCTAGATTTTATAGAGTTCCATTTTCTAGTTGATTAACATAGAAGATCCCCCAAAGAGCAACAGGGCAGAATTCATGAACTAAAGTTCATGGTTTGGGCTCCACTCTATTTTAAAAACACATTCAAATCCAATTTTACTTCTAACATTAACGATTAGACAAGTTCCCATAACAGTCTGGGTCTCTGGCTGTTCTGGGAAAAGTCAGTAGCTCTGTGGGAAACCGAGTAAGCCTTCCACGCCCTGCAGATGAGGTTCAGGTGGACTGCATTTACACGCCTGCCTGGCTTTGTTAGCTTACACCATCTACCTGGCCTGTGTAGGCCTGGAGTTTGCAACCCCTGGGACCAGGAAAGAGAAACATTCTCAGAGCACCAGGCTGACAGTCGAGATGTTGTGTTATAGAAGCAAAAGGGAGGGAGGTGGCCAGAAGGACGCTGAGCAAGAAGGAACAGAGAGCCAAGGTCACGGAAGCAAAAGGTCTTGTCCAAAATCCAGGGGCAGAGTTTTCATCTATTTCTGGATAAAAGAACAGGATGTGGGAACCAAAACTGTGGTCTGCTCTCTTCTGCCCACAACAGTGGTGACTTAGGCGGAGCGTCCTCCTTCTATTTTTAACCAGATCTCGGAGCTGCGTCAGAGGACCTCACTGCTGACTAATCTTGTCAAAGCGTCTTTTTCTGAATTGCATAAATGCCATCTACACAAGCTGAAGAACCCTGGAGAGAAAAACTGTAGAGACGTGGGGCACATTATAAATAGTGTCTTCACAGGAGCAGGGTGCTCCGGGCCATGGCCCTCCGGAGGGTCTCTAGGATTCCATGGTTGAGCCACGCAGATATGACATGAGACATCTTTCATTTGTTTAAGCTGAATTAAGGTCGATGTTTTTTCGTCTGTTTGTTCACCTCTCTCCGCCCCCTTCATTCCAACGCACAATGAGGGCTGCTTTTTTTTACGCAATATGAAAATGTATACAGGGGGCTGGAGAGATGGCTCAGTGGTTAAGAGCATTGTCTGCTCTTCCAAAGGTCCTGAGTTCGATTCCCAGCAGCCACGTGGTGGCTCACAACCATCTGTAATGGGGTCTGGTGCCCTCTTCTGGCCTGCAGGCATACACACAGATGGAATATTGTATACATAATAAATAAATTAAAAAAAGTAAAAAGAAAATGTACACAGATTTCTCAGCAAAACAACTTTTTACTTGTATGTCCGTGCACCAGGAGTAAGCATTTCACTGGAGGAAAGCTGTCAGGAATGGGAACAAAGATCTTTATGGCAAGAACTCCATCCCAGGCAACAAGAAGACTTTAGTGACTGTGATGAGTGAAGTGGTTATGGGTTACAGCCCCTCACAGTTCCCTAGTGGGGAAACAGAGGATACCCTGCCACTGTGAGACCGTACTCCAGCGCCACTCCATCCAGCTTGTGTCTCTGCTTGGGGTTTGTTTCACAGGCAGGGAAAACCTTTGGTGCCGCCTGGAGTGGCAGGGAAGAGTGCCCACAGCTAGCCACTTGACAGGAGCTGGTTCATACTGCCTTGGCCCTCAGTACAGTTCCTTAAGCTCTTCCCACGCCGCAAGAGTGAGCAGCAGGCTCTGCCAATCACGACCTTAGAAGTGGAAGGTATTATAGTGTAGGCTGTTTTCTGTGTGTGCATGCGTGTGCGTGCATGTGTGTGTGTGTGTGTGTGTGTGTAAACTTACATCTATAGATTGTATATATAAGTGCGGTTGGTTCTCCCCCCATTCCACCCAGGTCACAACAGACTGAAAATGTCCAGGGAAACCTCAGTGTGTCTATAGGGTGCATGTGCAGTTTTTGTTGTCGCTTTTGTGACTCCCTGAGCAATATAGTACAAATACACACTACTCGTATTGTATCAGACATTATTAGTAACCTAGAGAAATTCTTTAAGTGAAAAAACACTGAGTTCACTCAGAGAACGTTTAAATGAACGATAGCAAAGAGACTATGTAAACGCGATTGTTCGTGAATGGCTAAAGCTGGAGAACTGTGGCATTGTAAGGACACATTTGGGGGCACCCAAACGTCCCAGGAATATCAAGGAGTATGTTGGGGTTACTTTGAAAACAAGTTTTATCCAAAGAAGTCGTGACAGCTATCCCCCTGGTGTTCTGTGTGGACTGGTCTTGAGTTCCTGGCCTAGGCCCTTCAACATGTATTTAGTAAGATATGGATGATATATATGCATATATGTTTAAGATAGGGTCTTGTCTTAGTGAGGGTTTCTATTGCTGTGGAGAGACAGCATGACCACAGCAGCTCTTAGAAACATTTAACTGGGGCTGGCTTACAGTCTCAGAGGTTTGGTCTATCGTCATCAATGGTGCAACACGGTGATGTGCAGGCAGGCATGGAGCTGGCTACATCTTGATCCGAAGGTAACAGGAAGTGAACTAGGACACTGGGCGTGAGCATATATGAGACCACAAAGCCCACCTCCACAGTGGCACACTTCCTCCAACAAGGTCACACCTACGCCAACTAAGCCACGCATCTTTCTGCCTCTTTCTCTAGGTGCAGGGACCACAGACGTAGCCTGGCACACCCAGCTGGGATATATGTCCTTTACGAAGATGCCGTGCTGTGTACCATACACAGGCTGACTGCAGTAATTGCTATGATAGAAAACCAAAGGAGCAAAAACGTATGTTCTCTTTTCATAAGAATGTTCAAATCTAGTCGGGAAGCAAAGGTAAATTATTCACTCATGTGTTGTGTGATATATTATTAAAAGCATTAAACATCTGAATTCAGAGGAATGATTTATTTTCATAAATTGGAATAACCTGGACTATTTCCATTCAGTTGCTTTTCAGAGACAGAAAACCCTCTACAGCTATTGTGTTCTCTGGTTTTATGTTTGATTGCTCGGGTTTCTGAGAAAACAGCCAAGATGAAGTAGGAGGAGAGGATGGTTTCAGCACCCAGCTCTGCTCCAAGCCTTGGCTGGTTGGGAACTGTCATTCCAAAGAGCTCATTAGAGAAAAGATGCTAATACACCATGCAGCACAGGAGAGAGGACCTGGGTTCCGATCCTGCTTCTAGAACAAGCCACACAGCTTCTCTGAGCCTCAGTTTCCCCCACCCAGTGAGCCTGATACCCAGTAAGGACTCCAGCAGTTAGTATGTTTTCTGGGAAGAAGGGATTTGAGTCGTCTAGCATGAAGGGCCTGGCCTGCTTGTTTGTGTTTTCTGTCGCCCGGTTTTCCACAACCGTTTAGCCCCCAAGAAAATCACACATACATTATAAGCTGATTGGCCCATTAGCTCTCTCCTCTTATTGGCTAACTCTCACATCTTGATTAACCCATTTTTCTGATCTATGTTAGCCATGTGGCTCAGTACCTTTTTTTCAGTGGGGCCTATATTTCCTGCCTGGCCAATCAGCGTTTATTTATAATATGATTGACAGAATACAGACAATTCTCCCGCAGAGTCGAGAGGGAGAGATGCTTTGTTATGTCACCTCACGACAGTAGCAGAATAATAAATAATAAACTCATTCTCTAGATTTTTGAGCTCAGCATTTTTTCCTTCATCACGTCAAGTATTTTAAAAGATCGTATTTATTTTTCCTCACTGTATTAACGTGTCCACTTGTAAAACACAGGGCACTTACTGTTTCCATATAAACACTTTTCTACATGCCTTCCATTTAAAACAATTTGGATTGATTTCCTTCTTCGCTAATTAATAGATCACGTTTACAGCCAGTGCACCTCTTGCTGTGGAAAATCAAGACTTTCAATTTTCAGGTCTTCAGCCACTGACAGGGCAGTCCGACTTTAAACGGTATGAAATTACAAATGACATTTAGAATTGAATAACAGAGCTGACTGTGTCTGTGTCTGTGGAGAAAAATAACATTTCTTTTGACCCGGTGTTATCTTTTCCCTTTTTCAGCAATAAATCCCACTCATGACCCGAGAGCGTCTGTTGTTCTTTACAATTCATTGACCAACTGTGAAAGAGCAAACCAACCAAATGCCAAGAGTCCGGCCACTGTCCGTGGGCTCTCCGGGGGACTGCTGCCTCCCCAGAATCCTAGGCTTTAAGAGATAGTTACTTCCTTAGAGATTAGCTCAAGTCTCTCAAAAGCCCATCTCTGAGAGGTGAAGTGGCTTAGAAAGTCATTCAGCTAGCTGTGACTAAAATGGGTGTGGGGAGAATTGAGAGCCTCTGTGTGTTTCTGACTCTCCATACATTCGGTCCTGTGTCAGCTCGTGGATTTCTCAGACACCTTTCTGCATTGTCGGGCGGTCAGTTAGCTACAATATGCGGGCTCACTACAGCCTACCGCTTGTTCATGCAATCGAGTTTTACAGGAACACAGTCAAGCGGGTGCCAGTATTGTCTTCCTGCTAGGATGAAAAAAGTCATTGCACCAGAGACCACATGAAGGCCAAAGCCTCAACTCCTTACCACCTGGCCTGTTACAGATCTCAGCTGTGTAGCGACCCTGGCGGAGAGTCCTTCTTTGCAGCTTCTACTCTGTGTATCAGACTTTCTTGTCTGGACTTGAGGATATGGCGCTTGGACTGATGGCAATGAGAAAGAAGGAAGGAAAAAGGAAGGGAGGGCCTGTGCTTATTTAATTAATTTGCATGGGAAGTATTCACTGGGTACATGTCATCTCGCTGTGTGTCTATGGGGTGGGTACGCTAAGTCTTAGGTTGTACATAGGAAAATACGCTCAGAAAGACGAGCACTAAGCTGCTTATGTTTATGTTTATATCGCTAATACTTAGCACAAGGATTTGGATCCCGCCTTCCCCAGTTTAAAAATCTGTTCATTCTACTGTATCGTGTGTTGCTTCAAGGTTGTCTTCCACTTCAAAGTAATGTGATCTAGCATCCCCTAAACTTAATTAAAAGTAAATTAAATTATCATTGAGTTAAAAATAGATTTAGTAGCAAGACCTATTTAATAAACAGCTAACAATAGACACAGCCATCTTGTGCATGGTGTCCTCACCCATTCCTACAAGTAGGCGATTGGACAGCAGATGAGGAGGGCAGTACACTGGCTGGCAGGCAATTAGCGTTTTGTGTTCTTGAGGAACCTCAGTGGCTCATCAACAGCCGGTGGAAGTCCTGTGTGTATAACCAGCTACACAATTAATTACATAGGCATCACGTAGATGTGCTTTTTGTTAATCAACAATCCCTCTTCTTCCAGGCTTACTAAAATTCTTCAGATGGATGTGTACTGAAATCACAAAGCCATCTCATTCGCTGGAGTTCTTTAGAACGTAGACTCCCAGGGCCTTCCACGAACCCCTAAGGCACTACACCTGAATGCAGGTTTGGAGATCTGGAATTTTCTCTTTCTTTCTTTCTTTTTCTTTTTTTTTTTTTTTTTGCCTATGCGGTTGATCCTTTTTGTTGTTGCCGCGTGTGTGCACGTGTGTGTGTGCACATGGGCGTCAGAGGTCAGGTTTAAGGAGTTTAAGGAGTGGGTCGGCAGGACTGTTGAGAGGTTCACAGGGATACACCACTGAGCCTAGACGGAGCAGGTCTAGCCAGAAAAGCCTGCAGCCAGCACAGGGCACCTGAGGCTAAGGTCACAAGTGTGGACTAGCTGTCCCTCAGGTCCCAGCTCCTGGAATCTCATGTAGCTCTCCGGCCAGTGGAGTTCTGGGTCCTTTTGCTCTTGAAATGCTGACATAGCTCCCACCCTTTCCTGATAGGTATGGGAGCGGGGAGAGACCGGCGGGCATATCTGATGGAGAACGGACACATGCAAACATTCTGACCCAAAGCTTCTGGTACACAGAAAGGAGCCGGCCCTTGACTAGCTTGCTCGTTCTCTGGGATACTCTCTCTCTAGTTGTCTGCACACGTACCTCACACAGTTCCAAGCAGAGACGAGACGGTGTGTGTACAATGTTTGCTCCTGTTTACTCCTTCACAGAAATGTTCCTTGGAGGGAGCGATTACGCCTGGCAGCATTGTAAGCAAGAGACAGGCAAGAAATTATTAAACTAGGAAATCACGGTGTTAGTCACCACGGTAATCATTTTTGCATCCACAGATGCTGAAATTGGAGAGCGAACCCAACCCGTGTTAAGCAGGAAGCTTGTGTAGTCTCCCGAAAGTTTCTCCCCACAGGTGCCTATTAATCACAAAGGAAAATGATAATTACGACGGAGGAATTCGCCTGAAGTCACCTTCTTCCTACGAACAAAAGCGGTGTGGCAGCAATGCGGGCCTCCTGCTGCGGCACAGGAAGTACTCAGACTCACTTTCCCAGAATGCATTGGAAAGCAGCGAGGTTAACTGAGAGGGAACCTTCACGAAGGCAAATGGAAGGAGATGAGGAACTGGCTCAGTTTCTCCAAAAGGGTCAATGTCCTGGCGCAAAGGAACCTTTGAGGGTGTATGCACTCTAAAGATATAGCACTGTTACTGGTACTGTGGGATCCTGGCTTGAAAGGTCCAGAAGAGGGTGCTAACCCTTTGGTTGCCAAAAATGGAATAAGAGCTCCTGATTCTGTATATTTCTAAGTCATTTTTCTGATTTTGAGGCTGCTGGGTAAGATGCTAATGTTCGGAGATGGATGGCGAAGGGCAGGTACAACTTTATACCGCTTCCTCAGCTTTTTATAAGCCTGTAGATTTTCACAATGAAAAGATAAAAGTTAAGAGAGAGACAGAGAGAGAGAGAGAGAGAGAGAGAGAGAGAGAGAGAGAGAGAGAGAGAGAGAGAGAAATGATTTCCCTATTCTGGAGTTCAGAGATAACAGGATCAGGACTCAAGAAAGTCCCCCTCTTCTCCTAGATCTCTTGTGATAGAAAAGGCATCGAGACATCTAAGATGTGCATTTTAATAATCAGGTCCCAGGAGGCCTTGCGACACATCATCCCATCCCAAACCTCTGTAAGGAGGCCCCTGTCGTGTGACCTTATGGCCCACTGCCCGCTGCAGTCACCCAGGACCCTGCACCATTTTACTTAATCCATTACAGAATTCATAATTATTTTTTGATTTTTTTTTTCTCTGCTCTAAGCCATACTGCTTCCTTGTCCATTGCGGTATAAGTCAAGGTGACTTACAGAAGGAAGGGGTTTATTTGACCTTAAGGTTCCAGAGGGGTAAGACTCCATTACCATCACAGTGGGGAAGGTGGTGATGGGCAAACGTGGAGGCAAGCCCAGCCGAAAGCCCACACCTCCAGCCACAAGCAGGACGCAGAGAGCAAACAGGAATCAGGGCATAGCTTACAAAACCGCAAGCCCTGCTCCAGGGACACACTTTGTCCCACAGACTGCATCTTTTAAGCATCCCCCAAACAGCAGCATCAAGTTTTCAAACATCTGAGCATCTGGAGGACACTTTCACTGAAGCCACCACAGTCCCTTTAGCTGAGACACAGTCTAGATACTGTGCTTTGTTCTGAAGACAGACTGAAAAGCCATCCACCTGGGAGCCATTTGGCATTATTATGATCAACAAGTGGCTTGAAAAAACCACCCGAGAGGAAAGGGGGCCCTGTAACCGCAAACATCTGTAGATCTTCTCACACAGCACCCCCTATTGCCGAGCCGACAGTGAGCAGCAGCAGCTGACCCGGAAGAGGGACTCAGGTGTCTCAGGGATTTGCAGTCTTCGTATGTCTCTTCCTAATCAGTTTCAGGACTGGAAGCCAGAAATGGACCTGAAAAGAAGGTGGATAGACACGGGAGTCACTGCGAATGCCTCTGCTATAACTTCTGAAAGACACAGAAATTATCCTCGTGGTCTTTCTTGGTCTTGCCTTGGCTGTAGCTGTTTCCCAGCTGTGTATGTTGTAGGGGTCTGAGCGCAGCGATGTAAGTCATGGCGTGCTGGAGGTGAAATGGAAGTCTCTCAAGAGCCTGGTGATTCCTCCGTCCACCCTTGAGGAAGGGTCTAGTGGCCTTTGTTTGTTTGTTTGTTTGTTTGTTTGTTTGTTTGTTTTTCAAAATAAGGTTCCACTGGGTAGACCTGGCTGTCCTGGATCTCGCTCTACAGACCAGGCTGGCCTCGAACTCAGAGAATTGCCTACCTCTGCCTCCCAAGTGCTGGAATCAAAGGCGTGCGCCACCACATCTATAAAGCAACTTAACTTTGTTGTGCTTGTGCCCTGACTGTGAGAGTGCTTTGAACTATTCTTTTTACCGGTTGCAGGTTTTTATTTTTCTCTCATTAATAAATAAGTCAAATAAAATCAATAATGTGTATAGGAGCCATCTCTATCTATCATCTATCTATCTATCTATCTATCTATCTATCTATCTATCTATATTTTCTATCTATCTTCTATCTATGTATCTTCTATCTATGTATCTATGTATCTATCTATGTATCTATCATCTATCTATCTATCTATCTTTTCTATCTATCATCTATCTATCTTCTATCTATGTATCTTCTATCTATGTATCTATGTATCTATCTATGTATCTATCATCTATCTATCTATCTATCTATCTATCATCTATCTATCATATATCTGTCTATCTATAGAGACATACAGATAGACTTATTAGAATGAGCAAATTATTTAAAATGGTAGCGATTTCTTTCCATGTTTTTACTTTATTTTTGGTGCAGAAAAGAAATCATTGGACATTGTTCCAAAATAGCCACTACAATAGATCTTCCCAACAGCCAACTACAACATACTTGGTTCAGTAGGGCTTCCTCAGCTGTATTGTAGCTGGCCTCCTGATGTGAAGTTGTAGAATACTTTGGAATCCTCTCTCATTTGCCTTCCAAACTCAGCCTTGGTTTACTTAGATGCATACCTCCCCCCCCCCTGACCTTACCTTTTTAAAATACAGACTCAGTTTTCTTTCAGCTTCTCCCGGTGGCTGCTTTGCTCTTTTCTTGAGGAGCTTTGCATGGAGGTATCGGATTCGCTCCCTCTCCACTCTAGGGTAGAAGGCTCCTGACACCAGAATCTTAAGCTGCATCAGCATAGAAGACAGCAATCCTAGTACTGTCAGCGCTGCAAGAATAATGCTGAGAGGGACCCAAGTCTCAGACACAGCAAGCCTTGGTTTAGAAATGCAGCTGGATTCGAACATAGATATATTAAAGGAAGAATCATGGATGACGTCTTGCGTGTCTTGCCTCTGAAATGAAAGCATAAAATAGTCCATAGATACGCCATCTTCTCTACCTTTGTCTTTCTACTCCCTTGCAACACACTATTTGCCCGCAAATATTTAGGGAGCTTTGTCTGAAGCAGCTGTCTGTCAAGTCTTCCTCTATGAGTCATGATTGGAGCAGAGGGGAAAGGGTGACTTTATAAAGGGGACAGTGTCTTCCAAGTGGATTTGTGGAGAGAATCTACGAAATAGAGTTTGTCTGCTCTATCTCTTCTCGGTGAGCCACAAGCCTGTGGAAGTGTTAGGTTCTAGAAAGGCTGAGGACTACCTTACCAACCACCGCCATATACCCGTCTTCTAATGGAACACTTGCTTCTTTACTTAGGGCACATAGAGGTGATGCGGGATGGGGAATCAGCTCAAATGGAAGAGAGCTTGGCTGGTCATAGAGTCATTCCAGTCCCAGGCACAGCCTCCAAGGCAGGACAAACTCCCCTTCCTCGGGCCACAACGTTAAAAGGCGTTCACTGAGTCATAGCATCAATCAATCCTTTGGAGTTAGGGGGACTGCTTCCTCCTTAAGCTCCGACATCCCTTTTAGGGTGACATGTTGGCCCACATCGCTGAGGGAAATCCTAAAGTCTTGTTGGAGGATGTTTTTAAAACATGGCATTTTCTGGTGTCTCTGGGTGTTTGGAAGGGGTCTGAGAAGCAACTCCTAGTTCCGCTGATGACACAGAAGACGGACGGGCGGTGACATTGAGCCACCCAGCTCAGCCACCCAAGTGGAGACTGCTTGCTGACTCAGCTCTTTTCTCATCTGACCCAGGAAAGTCATTTACTCTCTCGGTGGATTTGTTTTCTAATTTGGTAAAGCAGGAATTAATGGACCAGATCTGCCCCTGAATAAACTACCTCCCAGTGTAAATTGAACACCTTGGGGGTGACGCATTAACCTTACAGGCTGGAATACTTAGTAAGTTATTATCACCCTAATGCCGCAGAGCCCTGGGGCCAAGCAGAAGTAAATGACCTCTCAAAATAAAAAATAAAAATAACAAAACAACCCCACCCAGAGAACATTTTGCGACTTAGACCTACCACCAAACCTGGGCCCTCTGTATAAACGCCAACTCACATTTGTGCCTAAGCAGAGAGAAACGTTTGGGTAGCCGCTCTCTCCTCCCTTTATTAAAAAGACAGCCGGTCTACAATTAAATGGAGATTGCAGTCCCCAGAGCGGCGGCAGGCGCTCTTTTTAATACTATGGTAGAAACAAACACATCGATTGAGTCTGTGATGAGCAATTCTGCAATAAGAAAGCAGCGGGTGTTCGGTCTGTGGAAGGAGCTATTCAGTCGAGAAATGTAGCTGGGGATTGGCCGTTGGGAGTGGGAGCCTCTGAAAGATTGAGTCAACGTTTTCTGTATGGGCTCTGTTCAGGGCAGCGTGGAAGGCACAGTCGCTCTTTCAAAATGCCAGGAACATACACAATGAGACCCCGATGATTTAAGCCATGTTTACGTCTCTTAAGTAAACAATTTGCTGAGAGGGTGCTGCTGCATGATGGATGGAAGGCCAGCTCGCTCTGTTATCGGATTGTCCTGGAGAGCTAATGTGTCCAGCGCCTGGCCCGTGGGGTGTGCTCACACAATAGGAGCGAGGGCTGTTATCATTTATACTGCCGATCCATCCCAGCTCAAGTCGGATGGTTTCCCATAGGCTTTATCTGAAACATTTGTCTAAAGTTGTATGATAGTGGGAGAGAAATATTGACAAAACTCTGCACCAATGTTTCTCTTCCTGTCTGATTTCTCTTTCACAAATCTGCAGCAACAGAGGAGGCGAGGAGCCTTCAAGGGCATCCTGGGATAAGGGCAGGGCATTGCCAGCCACTCAAAGGATGCTAGCTGCTGGCGCAATCTCCCAGGGACTGCAGAAGAAAACTCGGGAGATGTCACAGACGCCTTGCACAGACAGACATCTGACCCAGTGGCCACCACCCAGCTGCTGTTATGTGTGGCCACAGTGGCCTCTTCCCCTGGCATATCAGCTCTGCCATGCAACTGTCGTGGTCTAGACATTATTATGTCCCTGGTACTCAGCAGTGTTTGTAGCAAGATAGAACTTACACACACACACACACACACCAGTCTAAATCAGTGAGAATTTATCGAACAGGCATGGATTTTTGATATTGGTTGAGAGAGAAATGCATGAGAGAAACAGAAGAGGAGGGAAGGGAATAACTGAGAGGGAAAAGCATCAAGACCAAGGGGAAGAGTGAGGTGGAGAGAGGCCTTTGCTTCTGGGCTTCTTATTTGGCTTAATTGGAAGCATGCCTTCCATTATCAGCCTGTTCCAACTATCTAGAGCAACGGAGAACCTTGCAATTAAGTGAACTCTTCAGGGGCAGCAGAGAGCTCAGAGTAATCAACTCTAAGAAGCTCAGGATTGGGAGGGCAAGAGCCCAGAGACTGGGTGCGCTGAAGCAGAGGAAAAGGAAGTGGATGCAGGGCTGGGGCCAGAGGATTTGAGCAACCCAGAAGCAGAGAAAGGGAGAGTAGAGTTCTACTGATAGAAATTCAACACACACACATGCACACGCACACGCACACACACACACACACACACACTATCTAACGTTATGTGGGGAAAAAAGCTAAGGTGTGCATGGGTTCAACATCCCACTCTTTAGATAGAAGTCCTTTTCTGTTGGCAAGGACTCAGGCTGCGTGAGAAAGTTCTCCAGTAGAGTCTGAAGTCTGTCTGCCCAAGTCTTGACAGCGGGAGAAAGTCAAGCCCCAAACCTGCCTTTCAGGCCCATTTACACCCCTTGAGACGCAAGCAAAATGAAACCAAAGTTTAAAACCAGAATCAAAACCTATTTCTACCCTTCAGGCTATGCTGAGTATAAGTTCCCTGAAGATAAAATGCCCTACTCCAGGAGCCTGTGATACTCCAGGAGCCTGTGATACTCCAGGAGCCTGTGATACTCCAGGAACCTGTGATACTCCAGGAGCCTGTGATACTCCGGGAGCCTGTGATACTCTGGGAACCTGTGCACTCAGGAGCCTGTGATACTCCAGGAGCCTGTGATACTCTGTCTGGGAAACAGGTTTCAGCAGAAAGATTAAGTCAGCTGCCTCGAGATAGAGAAACTGTCCCTGTGTACATGATGATGTGACCATGTGCCTGGTTTGAGAGAGACATAGAGATTTTTTTCCATGTACAGAGAGATATATGTAACGCCACCACAGGCCAAGGAATATCACTATCCAGGTAAAACCGGACCAGGCAGAGTTAAGTTCCCCTACTTTCTGGAAGGAGGAAGCCCATACCAACAGCAGGTGATTTTAGACCTCTCACTGATGAACTAGAAGAGAATAAATGTGTGTTGTTTTAAGACATGCAGCCTGTGATTCTTTGCTGCCGTAGCCACAGAAAAATAACATGGAGTCCTATTCTAGCCCTGGGACCTAATTCAGCCATACCTATCGGGCTCCCTCCGTGTGCCAGACACCCACAACCTGAGGACACTGTCAGACTTGGGAAGTCCCAGCATTTTTTGCAAGGTCCACCAATAAGACGCCCGGGAATACTGCATGGAGTACTGGGAGCCCCTACCTCTCCACGAAGTTTCAAGTGAGCCTCAAGCCCTGGCAAGCTTTGGAGATGTTTGTTCATGGAGGAAATGAGTCGGAACAGCAGAAAATCCACAGCTGCGAACAGCACCCACACATAGAGATGGGTCAGGACGGGAAGGAAAAAGAGCCCCAGGTTTTTCCTCTCTTTAGGACTCAGCCGCACAGACGGGATGATGATGTATTTCTTCCGTTCCTTCCTATTCAGAGGGAGGACACAGGGCCGCTGTTGGTGCCTCTGCTCTTCGTCAAACTGAACGAATTGCCTGGTGATGTAGACATTCTCATACTTCCGGCCACAAGGGCCCAGGAACCGCTTCATGAAGAGGCCGGTGCTGAGAAGGATGAGGAGAAGCCCGGCCAGGGCGAGAAGCTTCTGGCCCAAGGAAGACAATAGCTCTGTCATGACTACCATATGGGACAGGGCACCCAGGACTTCTCCCTTGGTGTCATTCATATGAGCCTCGAAGGTGTGGCTGGGACTAAAGAGGGAGACCACTAAAGTCTGGTTCCAAGAAAGGAGGTCATCAAATAGATTTGGTGGAGCGGCAAGGCCATAAATCCACTGAAGGGCTTCACAATATCTGGTCAAAAGTGGAACATGGATTGCAAAGCTCTTTGCCCTTAGGTTGCAAGTCATACTGTCTAGGAGACCTCTGAAGTTATAAAACATATTTTCCACATGTCCCAAGATCACCATCCCTGTGCCAGCAGCAATCAAAGCGTTCCTGCCTTCCCGGAGGCCACAGGAGAGGAAGGCAAGAAGCAGGAAACAGCGGGCATGCTTGGAACAGCACAGGAAGACACAGGTGCTCGCCCACACAGCGGCAAGCATGGCAACTGAGGGCAGGACCCAGTAGAAGGCTGCTGAGAGGAGGCTCACGGCAAGGAAGGCCACAAAGCAGCAAACTCCCAAATGTTGGATGAAGTCCATCCAGCCTGTACTTCCTGGGAATACATATGTCCGGCAAAGCCTTAGGAAGATGCTAATTCCCAGGGTCCAGAGCCTCTTCCTCCCCGTGTACCTAGAAATAAAAAACAAAAAAACAAGCCAAGTTCAGACATTGCTTAGAGGTCAGCTAGTACATATATATAATTTCTTTACCCCTCCCTGTCTGCTCCTTCTTAGTGGGAATCCCACCAGGAAGAGGGAGAAATAGCTTACATCCAGAGGTGAAGTGAGGCAGGGTGGTGGCACACGCCTTTCGTCCCAGCACTCGAGAAACAGAGGCAGGAGGATCTCTGAGTTTGAGGCCAGCCTGGTCTACAGAGCAAATTCCAGGGTTTCAGGCCCACACGTAGAAACCCTGTCTCAAAAAAACCAAAATAGCAGCTAGAGGGAGGGTGTTTCTGCATTCTTTGGCTCTACGTTGGCCTTGTGATTGATTAAGCAATTAAAGGTGCCCATCTGCCATCTTTAGGTCTGTGATCCACGTCTTCACACTCTGCACTAGCCCCACCCTCGGCAGCATTGCACCCTCCGCTGCAATGCACCCTCCGCTGCGCGTTGGTGATGTTTAACCTCACCGGGAGCTAGGAATTCCTCTTGGAGGTCATTCGTGGGTCTGTTGAGCTGTGGTCCTTCTGGACTACCCGGGGGCCGTGTTGCTTCCTTGTGCCAGTTCCTGGAGGGGCTTGTGTTCTGCAGCTCACGGTCCTCCTCCCTCCTTCTCAAAGCCAGTCAGGCTGACTCTTCCCTTTTCTGTGGCCCCCACTTCCATCTTAACCGCTTCTCTCTCATGCTGATCTTTCTGCATTTTAGGGCCACCCAGAAAGTCTAGATGATCCCCTTTCAAGACTGCATCTACAGGCTTCCTTTTACCATTTAAGGTGGTCTATTCACAGGTTCTGGGCATTAGGGCATAGACAGCTTAGGAAAATGTTTAGTCTGTCACACTAGGTTCTAGCACAGCAGCAAGATCTGTCCCTCGGGTGAACTTAAAAGGCGATGCCATTGTCAAACACGTAAGACAGCCCCCACCCACCCCGCCCCTGCAACCAGGCTCCCAGCTGGTCACATATGCTTGGAAAATAATAAATACTGTTCTGTTTTGTTTTCCACCACCAACTTTTGTCCCGGGCTGCTTGACTGTAATTACCCACTGACAAAAGCAGTAGGCCTGTATCATGGGCTCCAAGAGTTGAGACAAGCTTTAGGCTGATGGATGGGCTGCGATGTCAATAAAGTGCATTATGTAAGTGTATCTTTAACAGTCATCCATTCGTCTTCTGTGCTCTCGTTTACAGACCAGAAAGCACACAAGGGCATCCAGACTTGACTGTGGAGTTGGACCGGTACCGCTATGTTGCTGCTTCCTCTTCTGCCATCTCTACCCCATGAGTATGGGTCCCTCTGGAAACTATTCAGGGAAATTACGAATATTTTTGTCCCTAAATTAATCAGGTCTGGGATAATTAAAATTTAGGTGTTAGGAGGCTGCTACTATTCTGTTTGTTATGCATATTTAGGTCTGTGATATACTGAGAATGAGTTGGGTTCGTTTGGACTGATATAAATAAAATTGAGGTTTTTCTCTCAATTTTAACAAGTAAAAATTTTAGCCAAGTAAGTTAACTGACTTAAAATATCTAATGAACACTGTGCCATATGTATGAGGTTTAGTGGGGACACTGAGAAGTCTCTAAACTCTCTCACATATATTTGATTTCATGCAAGTATTATGGGCTAGGACTGACGGTGCTGCTTGACACTGAGAACCCTTGCGTGGCGTGGCACTTAAGCGTGGAAATGACAAATGCAGGTGGTGGCTCCGGGGCATGAACTGAACGACCAGATGTGACAATCTGATTCTCTCATGCTCAACTCCATAGCAAGGGTCATTGTCACCTGGACTAGCTTCACAGAGATGAAGATTCTAAACATGTGGGACCAGCAGGATGGCTCAGCAGGTGATGACAATTGCTTCGTAAGCCTGGTGTATTGGTCAGCTTGACACAGGCTAGTGTCTTTGGAAAGAGGGAACCTCAGCAGAGAAAATGCTCCTACCAGATTGGCCTGTGGGCAATCCTGTGCTCATTTTTCTTGATTGATAATAGGTATGGGTAGACCTATTCCATGGGAGGGGACAATGCCAGCCCTGGATGGTAGTCCTGAGATTCAGAAGATGGAAACAGACTGAACACCCAGAGGAGAAAGCCACCAAGCTGGAACACTCCTCCATGGTCTCTGCGTTAGTGCCTGTCCTGGCTTCTCCTTATGATGAACTGTAATTTGGACGTGTAAGGTGCAATAAGCCGTTTCCTCCCCACCACCTCCAATCTGCTTTTGGTCACAGTGTTTGGTCACAGTTATAGAAACCCTGACTAAGACACACGGCTACCTGAGTTTTGAGACCTGGGATTCACATAAAAGTGGATTGGCAGAAGGGTGAACTCCACAGATGTGTCCTGTGACCTCTACATATCAACACATAGTAAATACATCCCAGTCCCCCCCCCAACTTTCCCTCTCTCTCTCACAGACACTATCACACACACACACACACACACACACACACACACACACACTAATACAATAAAGTAAAACTATTTTCAATAAAGACTCCCCCAGGAGAACCCTGGTTCTTTACCACCGCAGCGTGTACCGTTTCAGAATCAGTTAGATGGAAGGTGAGTAGTGCTCACACATGGCCATATCACCAACGGGTCTGTGCTCCTGAAACTGTCCGGCGTGTCCCTACATAGGAGGGCTTGGTGGACATTGGACTCTGAGCAGAACATCCACCTCAGAGCGGGTCAGGAGCTGCGTCTCCTCAGACATGACTTCACGCACTTTCTTCTCCATTAGTCTTAGAATAACCGCAGAACTTTTGGATCCAGTCCCACGCTGAAGTGGCCCGTAAATTAACTACTAGTTGTCTATGACATCCAGGGCACTTTGCAAGAAGCCTCCACACCCCCTACCTCAAATGCACTTTGCATTTTCTGCAGAGGAAGCAGAAGCAGGAGTGGCCTTCCTGCAGAGCTGCCTGTACGGGGAATTCACACCAGGCTGTACTTAGCCCCAGGCAAGCCATCCCCTCTGCGCCCAGCCTAGATTTCACCAGTCTGGGTTAGGGGGACAGGACACACAGCTGTCTGAACTTGTTCCTACTAGAAACACACCACGTGAACTGCCAGTGTCTGCTCCAGAGCTGGCCCAAATATCACAAACCCACCTCCACCAGCTACGCATTGGTTTTTCTCTTCTTCAACCAAACAGCTGACCCCGCGAGGTTAAAATGTCTCCAACCAGCGGGTTTGTCTTGAACCAAATTAGAACACCCGGTTTCATTTGTTTTTCTAATTTCCTCTGTGAGCCCCAATTCCTCTCATCTGCTGAAATATTAATAGTGTACATTGTAGGCTCGTTTCTTCTCCTCTTGCCTTTATTCTCGTACAGCATGCTCTCAATACAGATATTCCTCCGCAAGCATGGAACAGATTTATAGGCACATTAAAATTTTAGCATTCTACAATAAAATCTAATATCAATTAAACGAGATCTATGGCTGCAATCTCATCCCGGAAGAGGCACGTGTTTACGCGACGAGAGACAGTTCCACCCTTGTCCCCCTTGTCTGTGTGCTAAGGACAGAGGGTGAGCCTAAGACACCAGCCCTTCAGGGGGAAAGACTAGAGGCGGTCTCCAGCGCACAGAGCCCTGACCTTGACCCTCCCCCCTCCAACTTCTTCCCCACCCTTGGCCCGTCATTTCTCCTAATTCAGAGGACTTTCCTGATCCTGCTTGTTGAAGCTTAAGGAGAGAAACTTCTCAAAAACACCCGACATTCCCTGGATATGGTGTGTTCTCTCAACACAACACATTCCCTTCCATAGAACACTGAGATTTTCTTCTGTTCTAGCCAAAGCCTGGATGCTCAAGTGCGTGGAGAGCTGAGCGGCAAGACGGTTGCACCGTTAACCTGGTACTAGGATGCTATGTCCTGCTAGTCTTTCTTGGGGGATCTTGATGCTCTCTTTTCCCAGTAGCAGTGAAGTCCAAAGTCTGACAAGCTATCTGCTTGTTTCTTTCTCAGGGACTTTGGAGAAAAAAACACCCTGCATGCATGTCATGGTCGGCCTGGGATGCCATGACGAAATGCCTTAGAAAGGAGCAGGAGACATTTTCCTCGCAGTCCTGGAGACTGGAGAACCCCGTTCAAGGTCTCACAACGCCAAGCCCTGGTGAAGGCTGCCTTCTCTCTGTGTGTCCTTAGGTAGCAGAGTCGGGGAGAAGTCTCTGGTTTCTCCTCCCCTTTACTCCTCCTGTCCTTCCACGGTGTGTTTTACTCCCCCACGGTGTGTTATCTCTAACCCAGTGTGAGGGCTCGCCCTCTCTTCCACAACTGCAACCAGCTACCTTCTCCTGTTCTTCTCAGGACACCGGTCACCCAGTCACACTGGCAGAGAGTGCTACCTGCAGATCCCGTTAACCTTTAACTTCCTTAGAGAGGACTTTTCCTCACGCAGCCTCACTGAGTGCACTGGGTTTGAATACTAGGATCCTATGGGGGGAAAGGGTATCTGGCTTTAAAAACAAGTTGGCTCAGTCGGGCAGACTTTGGGCTCAGCTATCAGCTTGCGTTTGACCTTCTGGAAGCTCAGCACTTCCTCCAGCCCCACTTTAGCTCACCTCCCAGCCACGCCCTAGAATTCCTAGAATCACTTCCCTCCTCCTCTGCTCCCGGGGCGAGCCTGGGTTTGCTCTGAGCTAATTTCTAGTCTGTGCATCTTAGCGTTTAGCTGAGCTCTGTTTGCTTCCCTTCCTCCGTGTTTACAGGCCTGAGTCCTTCGTCCTCCACACTTATTTTGTCAGCTTCTAAAAGCCTACTTGATCCCTTTAACCTATCATTTTTCTTCATTTTGCTTCCATTATCAATAATGCTTATTGCCTGACTCGACAGTCTCATCTCTCCAACAGAAAGAGCCTGCATCTTGCTTTTACAGCAGCAATTCCCCAGGAGTAACCACCGCTTCCTTGCTTTTATCCCTAGCCTACGGTTTGCAGCATGCCCCTAGTGGGCAAACCTTAGCTAGAGTTCACAGCAGAGTGCTAACCGGACTTCATTTCCCTCTCACGGGGTTGAGGTGATGTCCACAAGAGCCGGCGAGAAGAAACAGCCAAGAACGGGGCTATGGTGAGGACCCTGAACCAAACCAGTGCCCTGCAGAGCGGCACAGCCTGTGTAGCTAACCTGAGCCCATGTTTACCTGTTTTCATGCGGAGCTGAGCTGTTCCCATGGAAACAGGAGCATCAGTCTTTCTTATCCGCCCTGCACGTGTAGCTAGCAAACACAGCTGCCATGGTTTTCTCTGGCAGTGTGCGTGTGCGTATCTGTGTGTAATTTTCAGCGTATCAGCATGAACTGGCATGGAATTCATGAATTCCCACCCCAACACCTAGAGTCCACTCTGCCTACCTTGTCGGGAGTCAGGGACAGCCCTACTCCTGAGCACTGTCCTCTGAGCACAAATCAAACATCGGCTCGCAAGTGTATCTCCTATCTCAGTTCTGCCACAAGGCCTGGCCAGACCATGTAACAAACAGAATCATGGACTACTATTAACAACTTGCAGGTGCGCGGGCCACCCTACGAGTGCTCTAGATGGAAGATGCACACATCCCCCACACAGAAAGCCACGGCCTGCTAGAGTGAGGGAAGGGGGAAGGAATGAACACGGCCTTCCTGCTGGGAAAGGCCAGGAGCCCACCCCCTCAGGGGCTATGCCATTCTTTCTGGTCCTCTCGCAGGCAGCACTGGCCTGGTCTGCTATCTTACACTTTGCAGCTCGCTCTGACCCTGCTTCTGCACAGAGGCCAATGGCCTGAGCTCAGTCAGCCCAGATAACCTGCAGACTCCTGGCAGAACACTAACTCAAAGCTACAGTCTCTCCTGTCCTCCAGGGCACCTCCCACCAGCTCTGCCTCCGGCTTTCTTCGGGATCTGACTTGATACGAAACTCATTTGAAAAGAAATCCCCGCAAAGGAGAAAGTAAAATAACCAAATAAACAAACAAATAAATAAATAAGCGGGCACGGAGACGGGACGCCTGCTCTCTAGCTTGCAGCGACCTGCACAGACTGTGTGGCCTTTCCTGGGTCATTTCACCTCCTGGGCCCTCAGCTTGCTGAGCTGCTGCTCTCCAAGGTTCTGAGTGGTCCCTGAGTGACAGATGAATGGGAGCCACAGACGCCTGGAGCAAGCACTTCTGAGGCCGAGCTATCAAAGCCCAGCACCTGGAAGCGGGACAAAGGAGGAATGAAAGGCGGCTGCTTCCTTTTTCCTCCCTCCTTTTTAAATTCCCTCTCTTCCTTTCTTGCAAACTTATCGTTCGGCTCGGAACACGCTGTTCCCTCAGGCTGCCAAAATAGCGGGAGCCGGAGCGGCGACCTCTTCTGAGATGGAATGAATCCCGCACCGCTCTGTTTTAATCATTCCTGCCTTGGGAAAGCCAGCAACTGCCTTCTCCGGAGAAGGCGGCTTTCCTACAAGATGGGAGATTAATGAAAGCTGTGGGGTAAACAGAAGAGCACCTAGGGAACAGGGCAGTCCATCATTGTGTGCTGCAAAGCTGGGAAGCTCACTGTGGACCAGGCTGGGCCGCTCTGCCTTGGTGCCTCACCAATCAGCTCCCCACACTAAGCACAGCCAGGATACCAGGCCACCGAGCTCCACCCTTCCCAAGCCAGGTAGATCTGCACACACTGTGCCTTCAGCAGGACACCCCTGGGCAGCCTTCCCTGAGATAGCCAGGCGGCAGTCCCAAACCACTTCCTTGGGTCCTTCACACCATAGGCAGACAGCTGCCGTACACATACAGTTTACAGTACTCTCTGGTCATGGGGCTGGATTCCAGTTCACTAGCATTTTCTTTTAAAAGCAATTTTAGAAGCAAGATTATTCTGAAGGTCCACTTACATGTTTCCCTCAGGTTCTTCCACAAGCATAGAACACACCCTTCTGGACTCTCCAAGGCTTAATATAGCACAGGGAAAGGGGAACCAGACATGAAGGTGGCCACATCACCCTGAATCAATGTCTTCATTTCCCCCACAAAGTGACTAAGTATTTAATGTCACCAAGGGTAAAACTGGTGTGAAAAAACCACGGACTTCATTCTTGCAGCTTCCTCAGAAGACGTTCCAGGCATTAACTCTAGGAAACAGCGTGGTAGGACATTTTCAACACAATACTTTGTGAAGCTGGGGGCCCATTCTCTCTTCCCTATTTTCTCATTATTCACCCCAGCTGTGTGTGGGGGGGTGGCAGACTAATTTTACCCCAGCCCACTCCACAACTGGAGTCAGGCTCCTGGACGAGCCCAGGGTCTGAAGTACTAGTCAGTACCCGGCTTCAATGTAGTACCCAGCAGCGTAGACACTTCGCTCCCTAGCTAAGAGGACCATTGTTGCTTAAGGGAATTTAGGAAAACTTCCAGAACTCTTAGTGTGTGAGGATGTACAACTCCTGGTGAAATTTAAGTGTCTATGCTGCTGGGAAGGGTGTTGCTTTAAGGATTATTAACAACAATTCTGACCTTATGGCTGACGAAAAGCAGCAGCATGTCCAAGATCTCAAGTCTTACTTTCAAAACTGTTGCTCAGAGTAACACTTTGCAGGTAGTCTTCTGATTAGATGACCAAGTTTCTCCCTTCTCAAAGTGTCTTCTGTCTGTTTCACATATGCTAACTGGACTCTTCAACAATGTCAACAGTTTTCCGGCTTCCCTAGAAATTTGGAAGAATCATTCATTTCGATTCAACTGAATTATGAATCAACATGCATTTATTGAAGCTCTACCAAATGCTGAGTGATATAAAAAAAACTAATAAAATTCTAACTTCTGATTTTAAAGGGTTTGTACTTTATTAGAGAAATAAATATATATGCCTATCTCTGTGTGTATATATGTAATACATATATAATGTATATATGTATGTAAATATGCGTGTAAATACATACATACACATACATACATATATACACACACATACAGGGGAGGCCGTTAAGGAACTGGTTCATTCAGTTGTAGTACTGGGCGCGAACAAGAACGGACCATGAAACGCACAACGGAACCCACTTTAAGAGTTTATTAAGAAAAAGACATGTGCACAACTGAAGAAGTTGGTGGGGAGAGAGAGGGGGAGAGAGAGAGAGAAGAAAGGGAGGGAGGGAGAGAGGGGGAGGGAGGAGGGAGGGAGGAAGAGAGAGAGAGAGACAGAGAGACAGAGAGACAGAGAGAGAGAGAGGAGTTACCTCTGCAGAAGAGGGACAGAAAGAGAGGGTGCAGCGGACATGTTCAGCTTTTAAAGACTGCAGGGGTTTATGTAGCTGTAGCTGCTGCATGCGTAGATCACATGACCATGCTACATACACTACACGTAGAGCTTGAGGGCCCCAGGTGGCTATGTAAATTGCCTGAGCGCTTCATGGCACACGCTTGTCCCTGGAATTCAGAGGTGCCCGAGTTTGTGGTGACTAGACATTTTGCCAAAAGGCTGGGTGATGGCAACCTAACACTTGCAATTCCAAATCTGCATCAACCAATATTTTCCCTCTTTCCATGGAAAATTTAAGAGTATCATTCATTTTGATTCAGTTAAATGCAATTGAATCTGTTGAGGGCAAGCTAGAACTATGAGACTTGAACTGACCGAGCAGACCCAGGAAAGAGCTGGTGTTGCAGCCCAAGTTCACAGTGCGTTTCTCTGCAGAGTTCTCTCTTCCACAGAGATCCCAGGCTTATACTCTTCCACTGAGTAAATGATGCCTGTCTATGTCATAGGTTCTTTATGTTTAGTGATCCAAATGCTAATCTCACTCAAAAAATAAGAAAAGCCTTCATGATATCTTACAGGATGTTTAGCCAAGCTGGACGGTGGTGGCGCATGCCTTTAATCCCACCTCTCAGGAAGCAGAGGCAGGCGGATATCTTTGAGTTGGAGGCCAGCCTGGTATACAAGAGCTAGTTCCAGGATAGGCTCCAAAGCTACAGAGAAACCCTGTCTCAAAAAACTAAAAGAGAGAGAGAGAGAATGTTTGGCTAAAAAGATGCATGACATACTAAATTAATGACATGCCAAATTAACGACATACTAAACTAAAAAACGCAGCCAGATGGGCTTAAATGGAAAAGAAAGACAAAATGTAGATATTTGTTTGTTTAGTATCTGGGTAAAGACCAAGCAAAGAGCGGTGGTCTGGGTCTTTCTGTAGGAGTCATTTAAACACGGAGACAGGGGCTCAAGGTTGCCATGGTTCTGATGAGGTGTCAAGATAAACCCACTTCCTTGTCGGTCTGTTCAGGGATACACTGGATATAAACAGAGAGCTGGGATTAACCAAATCAGCACAACTTGGCCTCCCCAACAACAGGGTCACATCCATCTTGAAACTAGGAGGTGAATTAACTTTCCGAGGAGCGCCGTATTGGGACAGCGTGGGAAGATGAAGGTGTCCCTTTACTGGGAGAGGCCGTTGGAGACCATTTTGCACTCAGAAAGCCAGGGGCTGCCTCAGCTGACTGCCTGCAGCTGTGCCTGGAGAGCTGAGGCGTGGGAAGACAGGCCCTCCAGCCAGGCGCTCCCAGCGGATCAGGGAGACTGATGAGAGCGGAGTGAACGGGAGAGAATAGAAAGCAGTACTGAGCGATGGGGAAACGCACAAAACCTCAGTCTGTACAGCACTTCCTGTGGGAACTGACTGTCCAGGTTTTCCAGTTGAATAAGAAGCCGACTGCTCTGCTGATCCAGAAACAGTGCTGGGCCGGGCGTTGGTGGCGCACGCCTTTAATCCCAGCACTAGTGAGGCAGAGACAGGTGGATCTCTGTGAGTTCGAGGCCAGCCTGGTCTACAAGAGTTAGTTCCAGTACAGGTTCCAAAGCTACAGAGAAACCCTGTCTCTAAAAACCACAAAACAAAACAGAAACAGAAACAGTGCTGGGGCCCCAGTTGAGAAAAGGGCAAGGGCAAGCAGGGACGATTTCAGGGAGGAACCTTGAGGCTGGGGGAGAAGAGAGGAGATCCAGGAAATGGCCCTTGGGACTGAGGAAGTATTTAGTTCTTTTGAAGGAGCCATTTTGGTAGAGGGCTGAATCCAAGAGCGAGGAAGGGAGGAGCCTGCGTGAGGTGGAGCACTGTTGGGGATGGAGATGGATAGACGGGCAGAGAGGATACAGGAAGCTCAGCATCTTGCCTGTGCAGGCAATCCATACAGAGGAAGGTGTTGGCATTCTTTGAAGAAGAAGAAAGGGGAGGGTGGCCCCCACCCAGGTCTCTTAGCAGAAGAGCAGAGGTTGCCGTCCTGCAGGGCCATCCGGCGCAGCTGAAGATGAGCTGTGCTTACAGGCTCTCCACTACCCTCAGCCGAGCTCCAAGGGTCCCTCAGAACTCTCAGCATTGGAGTGGGACTGAATGCCCAGGTGAGCTTCCACCCTAAAGACCCTAAAAAGGGTTTATCTTGGGGTTGAGGGCTATGGACATCTCACATCCAGCTGAACAATGTCATCTGAGTGCTTCCTGTGAACTTAGAAAATGAAAAAGCCGTGGTCATCTGGGGACTTTAACCCTGTCCACTCCAATGTTCCTTAGTGACTTTGAAAGGGCACGTTAGGATCGATCTGCAAGCCTCAGCTTAACAGCTTCGGACAGCAAGACGAGGAGGACAGAGGTGTAGAGTCCGTTCTGATTTCACAGTGGTGATTATTAGAATCAGAGCCTGGGCTTCTGGGAGCTCACTGGGATTCTGCCAGCAAGGGGCAGCCATCCTGAAAACCACCGTAGTGTCCTAGAGCCAGGAGCACTGCTTTTTCTTTCTCCCATCAACAAGATCTCTGCCGTTTTAGATGTGTTGAGCCATAGAAGCATAGTTTCCAAGTTCATCTCAGCTCAGGAATACCTCTGAGAACCAAGATAGGGGCAGGGTGGTTTTGGAAGGTGTGCGGTCTGGCGTAAATAGGGGCTGTCACAACAGCTTCTGACGGCTTCTCCTGCACAACCAACTACAGGCAATGCACAACCAACTATAGGCAATGCAATGCCTCCTGTGCGGAGCAAAGAACTGGAGCTCTGTCTGAGGGGTCCAGGCTGGCCTTTCCCAGGGAGCTCTGGCATCACTTTCTCATAGATGCTGCTTGTTTCTGCAACTCCACTACAGAGCCTGCATCTCGTTCTCCTTGGTCTTCGGCACCCATGGCATCACCTGCCTTTTCTCTTGATTGATATCGTTCTCCAAGCATAGCTGTGCACTGACCCTGTGCTAGGCTCCCAGGTCCCCTATCCACCAAGACCTGGGTAAAGTTGCTGTAAATAGACCAGAGCTCTTAACAAAGAGGCTGTCTGCTACCTGCTTGCTTATCTGCATCGCTTATTGGTGTACTGTTGTTCAGCCATCAGGGTAGGAAAGGCTGTGACCAACTCTCTATTGGTACAGGCATCTTCTCAAGGTGTCGAGTTGTTTGTTCTTAAGTTGCTTACTCATTTCGTTTCTGCAATTGCAGTGTGATGGACAGGGTGAATAAGGTGAGCTCCGACCACTTCCCTGCCTTTAAAATCCTAAACCACCATGGACCCTGTCACTGTGAAACTGTCATGTGTGATCTGGGCGACATTTCCCAGCATCCTCGTTGCATGCTTATAGGACATGTGACCTTTTGAGTCCTTAAGGAAGCACTGTGTACACAGTGGGAAACCCCACAAAGGCTTCCTTTTCACAGAGGGAGGCAGCAGTCAGCTGGAAACAGGGCAGGGAGGGAGGCAGCCACTCTGCTGACATCTGGGTGTCTGGCTTCTGGAAACCTGCTGCTCAGACCCAGAGCCTCACTTCAGTGTCCATAGACTCAGGTGCCAATGAGCTAGATCAAAGATTCAAACTCCACTGACAGGGAGGGGAGGAGGGAGAAAGTTGCCCCTGAGATTAAAACATAATTAATAGTCTTCCAATCATGGAGCTATAAATAGATCAAGACAGCTCTTTGTATGCTGAGGTGGAGTGAGCACAAAGAATTAGGAGGCAGGAAGGGGACACAGGCAGCAGGAAGGGGACACAGGAAGCAGGAAGGGGACACAGGAAGCAGGAAGGGGACACAGGAAGCAGGAAGGGGGCACAGGAAGCAGGAAGGGGACACAGGAAGCAGGAAGGGGGCACAGGAAGCAGGAAGGGGGCACAGGAAGCAGGAAGGGGACACAGGAAGAGAACTGTGTAAAGATTTATTTTTTCCATACTGCTATGTTGTAGGAAACGTGTGACCTTACTTAATTGTGGTTATCATTAAGGGGTCCTGGCTGACAAAGGACTGAAGTTGAGAGGAGATAGCCTTTATGCGGCATTCCTTTTGGCATATTTTAAATTTTTAATCACATGAACAATTGCTTATTCAAAAACTAAATCATATAACCCCAATAACAACAATAATAAAAATGATTAGCTGTGAAATTATTTTAACATAGGATTATAGTAATATAATTATATGTTAACTACAATATTTTTGTAGCTATACACACCAATAACTTCTTACTATAATATAAACACTGGAAAAAAAAACAATTAATAAAGCAAGTGGACCTGAAGCCAGCTACTGGCTGGGTAGCCGCAGCTTGGAGCCTCTATTCGCCTATATAACTAAAGAGCATCTATTAATCCCTACACTAACTACAGGCACAGCACATAGGGGAGTAGGGGACTGCCGTTTTTACCAGTTTGGGACCCTTGTGTGGGTGGAGGGCCAAAGCCATGGGGATATTGGGACAGACGAGCAAGGAGACAGTGGGATGTCCTGGGCTAAGCTAGGCAGACTGTGCCCTTGAAAGGTGCTGTGCCTGGATGTGGGAACAGAAGTGGGTTGTAAATTCTGTACTAGCTCCCCTCCCCACCCCCAAAGAGCAGGTTCTGCTCCGGAGCTTTCTGAGTCTCTGGCTTCCTCTTGGCTTCTGTCCCTTTGGCCACCACAGGATAAACACTGGGCTTACACAGTCCTAGAAGTTGGTCCTGGCCAGGTCATTGGGGGGTTTCTTGGGTTGGCCTTGTTTGAGAAGCCCTAGGCCTTAAAACTCCTTCTCTGTGGTCTAGCTTCTCCTGTCCACTCACTGTTGAGCGGGGTGACCGCCGCTCCGGGGTGAGCCAGAGTTGCCACACCATCCCACTCTTCTCAGTTTCCAGGAAAGAGGAGCGACCGGTCATGGGACAAAGAAGTGGTTAGCTCTTCCCCTAGCTTTTCTGCTGGGTGATAGTGGGGCTGGGGCTGTCAGAGCTAAGTGAGCAGGGCTGGGGCAGCCAGTGTCACCCCACAATGCAGTCTTTCCTCCCTGTGACTTCTCTTTTAAATGAGAGAAAAATCAAGCCCAGAAATATAAAGGTTGCAGTGTGCGCTTCAACGAGAACTCTTGTCTTCCAGCGGATCTCAGTAGGCTCCCTCCACACTTGAGGACCTGAAACCACAGACATAGCAGAAAGAAAAAAAATCCCCTAATGTTATCTATCGTCCCTTTACTGAAGGCACCAGTCGCTTTCTCTAGGGATGGAAAAACATCTTGCCAGGAGGCAGAGACTATGGAAAACTGCTAACAAATCGCCACTGCTTGCTATTAAAAGGATCGATAAGATAAGGCTAAGAAAAATGACTGAGGGAGGCCTCACATTTTGAGTATTAATGGGGAACAAGGCGCCTGGCATCCAGGAACAGTCTCTGGCTGGGCCACGGCATATGCCATTCACCTCCTCCTGCATAAACCCCAGCAGCTTCACTCATTGCCTTCAGGCCTGAGTTATGGATGCTAGTCTGGAGAAAGCAAATTACTTTGCGAGAACCAGGTATCAGAGAAGCTGCTTTCTTTATCTTAGCAACGTTGAAGATTTTATTTACAAGGGTTCTCACGGGGCGTCGTTAAGATGGGGTGCGTATTTATCGGGGCTGTGCCAAGCCAGAAAAGCATCCAGGCGTGCAGATGACTCCATGCTATTGCGGTCCTGCCCTGGTGCCCTGGACACTGCTTGACTGGACATCTTGTTCTTGGAGTACCTCTCGTCATCTCAGCCGATGGTCCCGAGGACGGCAGGCAGATCCCACAGTCAAGTGGGCACTTTAGGGGAAGTGAAGCGGGATCTTCTGCCTATTGACCTCTCCCCAAAAGGCTGACCTTCTGTCACCCAAGGGGGGGGGCACCAGGCATCCACAGCTGAGCTTTGACTTACAAATTTCTGTCCCTCTTCTCACCTTTATGGCTGCCAGCTGTGCAGCTGAAGCAACAGGGAGGCCTCTAGGGAGATCCAGGGAGTCTCCTTAGTGGAGAGTTCGGCTTGCCTGGGCTTTGTCCGCAGGACTTCCCGCTCTTGGGCCACTCCATATACTACAACTTCCCACGCAAGCATCTCTGAACTTGTAGACGCTCCCTCATTTACCTCCTCGGGAATCACTCCAGAGATTCCACCGCCCCTGTAAAAAGCAAGTCTCGAAAGCAGAGGTTGCCTGAGAGGGCTGGCTGAAGGTGTCCAGTGTCCCGGGTGGCAGCTCTGGTCAGGGATTTAAGAGTCTGGACCTCATGCCATTGCAAGCTGTCTTTGGACAAATGGTTTGGGCTTTCTGATGGCTCCTCAGTTTTCTGCCCCATGTGCCCTTTAATGCTCCACTCTCTTCTGCTTTGCTAAGTTTTGGAAGTTTGCATTTAGGGAAGTTGGGACCTGAGGGAACTGTGACTCCAGAAAACCCCAATCCAAACACTCCTTACATCTACCCGGAATCAGCCTTATCTGCCAGGAACAGCTCCTCTGTGTCCCTGACTCAGGAAAACCAACTCGATGCTGCTGCCAGAAACTGAGCAGAACCACAGGAGGCAAGGGGCCTGGATAGCAGGAGGCTTCAGGGCTAGACGACTCCAAGGGGGCTGGCGTACAGACAAGATGTGGCTGATCCGGGTGCCCATCCTTGCGGACTGAGGCCAGCCTTCCTCTTTTCAGGTCTTGTACCAGCTTGCTGAGGTCATTTGCAGCCTGCACCTCTTCTGTGCCCTTAGACTTTCAACTGGCGTTTCTATTCTGCCGAGCAGCCAGAGACAAAGGCCACAAAACACATTTTTTAAAAATGCAAAAGGGTGTCGCCAGAAACAGCTGTGTCCTCTTACCTAGGACCTAGGTTGGTGGGGATAGATAGAATCTGTCTTCTCACAAGGAGACTTAAACTGTCAGCAAGGTACAGACTCGGGCTTGGCCTTGGGGCTCCTTGCCCGCCAATGGACACAAGTGTTGGTCTGGGAGGTTCCTCGCCTGAATATCTTTAGGGGACCTGTCATCCTTAGTTGGCCTGAAGGTGGCAGCTCTTTCCAGGTCTGCAATGCACTGAGAATCTGCTTTTCTGAAGCCCTTCAAAGTAGGCCAGCTTCCCTCTCCCTGCCTGGACTGCATCCAGCATAGGCAGATTATGAAACAGCCTCACTTCTGTTTTCAGAGATTTGTTGGTAGAACCCAGCCCGCCGCCCACTGCTCCTGAGCTGGGCTGCTGGCACAGAGCGGGCCTGGAAGCAGGGCAAGCCTCTGAAGGGCAGCACAGGATTCTGGGCAAGCCCCAGGAGTCCAGTTGCTGTGATATGAATGCACACTGGGGTACTTGCAAGGCCTGTGGCCTTGGCCCAGAGTACAAACCCATCTGAGGAAAACTGGAGTAGCCACTACTTTCTTTCTGCCTCCCTGGCCTTCCATCTTCCTCCTGAACTGGTCAAATTGCTGAGTCACTAGGCCAAGTGACTTGGAATAGTATAGGTGGAGCCTGTGAAATGATGGAGGCACCTATAGGGCCAGCAAAAATTCCAAGCTGGTGTCCAGTGTAGCAGGAGTTGATAGCCTCAGACCACACAGTGAGTCCTCAGACCGCACCGTGTGCACCGCTGCCGAGCATGCTGGGACTTCAGCTCCAGCCTCCACACCCTGGCATATCTCAGGAGTGTCTGATAAAGACAAAAAACAATTTTGGCTAACGTTGATCTAGCTATGTGCCCATCATCCTTCCAGGGAATTTTGCCTACTGGTTGGTTTAATTAAAATGGTCCTTGCACTGCTGCTATCCAATGATGAAGGCTGAAGCCGAGGCACACAGAGTGCACACCACTTGTCCAAGGCCGTGCAGCAAATTAGCTCTTCTAAGAGTCAAACCCAAGGCAGTCTCTAACCGGGCTCAAGAACTGAACAATGGTGATTGTTAACGAAACAGTGAGCCTTGCCTTCCACACAGACAAGACACAGCGTCTCAGACAGGCAGGTTTCTGTGCGAGCACAGCATGCCATGCAACCATTAGCCCAAAAGGAGAACTCTGGGGTCCAAGGGACAGCTGCACAGAGCTATAGGAAGCCACGTTGGGGCGGGGAGAGGCAGAACAAATGAGTCCATATTGAATTCATCCCCAAGGTGCCAGGCCTCTCCTGGGCCCCTTCCTCGACACCTTGGCTCTGCCATTCCATCTCCAGCCCCTAAATGAGTCGGTGCAGCCCCTAACAAGACGGCAGACCCCGCGGGAACAGCAGCAGTGGAATAACAAGTGCACAGCGCCCGGCGGGAACTGCACAAACATTAGGATGGAAATTAAGCAGAAGAAGAGATGGATTGGAGTGGACTTTGGAGACTTCTTTTTTTTTTTCCATTCTGTAGATTGCTTTTCAAGGGGAAAAGTAAACAGCAATAGAAAACAATTGTTCAAGGAGGGAGAGACTCTGGCTTCCTGCTCCGAACCTGACTTTCTGGCTGCATCTGCCTCCCCCAGCTTCATCAGTCTTGAAGCTCGGTGTCCTGGCCTGGGTGTGTAGGATGGGGGCTGACAGAGATGCGTGTCTACATCAATAACCTTTTCTGAGCTGGACTACACAGGGTGCCTGGGGGTGAGAGTAGCCACAGTCGTATTGCCTCAGCTCTGAAGTTAGAACCACTAACTACTACCCGGAACATTCCCAACTATCCCCGGGGCTTTAAAAAAAAATCTCCAGCATTTCCAGAGTTTCTGTGTGGAAGGGGCATCCTAGCATCCTCCTCCCGCACAGCCAAGCAGCCATTTTATTCCTTAGCCTATCCTCTGCCGCCCATCCTCGTCCTTTCCCTCATCCACCTCCATTCAGTTCCCATCTCAGCATCTGCCCGTTAACGATTCCTGGGTGATTCCGGGTGCCCGAGGATGTTGGACTCTCATAACTGTATTAAGACCATTTGACAGGACCAAGCCTTCTGTCTTCTATTTCTGTCTGGTTCAACATCTACCAGGCCATGTTAATGGCTGGAATAAATGTGAGGGAGAGGATCCATCAAGGTTTTCTGGAAGCAGGAGACAGCACAGGGTGTCAAGAGTCTTGTATTCATATCTATAAGGAGATTTATGACTTATGCTCTTGACTAATAAGAAGCCTGACTCGACCTAGATGGACCCAAAAAAATCCTTTTGGGGGGGTGTTTTCTGACTTGGAGTTAAATTTATTGCATTTAATATTTTATCTCAGTACCAAATCACAAGGCTAATGGAGCTCAGATGACATCTCTCCTGCTCTGGCTTTCTCCTTGAACCCCTGCTCTGTCTTGGCCTGACCCAGGACATTTACATTGTTAGATATGAAGAGGTTAGTGCAGGAAGTCAGGACTCCTGGGTGGAGGGTTTGACAGGCATGTTAGCCATTTAGTCAGGCCATCTGCCTTGGCTCAAGAATTGAACCTAACTTTGCTGCATCCCAGCCACCATCGACTCTGCCCTCAGGATTAGCTTTGAGTCACAGAAGCGTTAGGACTGCCACGGAGGACACAGAACAAGCAGGGTCAGCTGTGGGTCTCACTGCCACGGAGGACACGGAACAAGGAAGCACAGTGGCCACGTGGGTGTGACAAGGGCCTCCTGCTCTTGTCAGAGAGAAACAGTGAGGACCCTGACTATCACCTTTGGGTGTGGCTTGGGACAACTTAGGCCTGAGACTTTGTTAATAGTCCGGTTTATAGCTGGGGAAGCCTAGACTTAGAGAACTTAAGGACCTTCTCCAGGGCCATGTGGATATTCTGTCATGATGGGATTTTATTCCTAGCCAAGGGCTGAACCGGACAGTTAACAGTGAAGCCCTGCCCCTAGCCCCTGAGGGCCATGGACAACTAAACACTCTGTGGTGGGAAAGAGTGAGGTACTGTTTCCTTTCCTCTGGCTCCTAAAAAGCACTCCTCTCTGTCTCTCTGGAGAAGGTTTTGCTCCTCAGTTTGATGGGTTGCTGGGGGGTTTTAGGGAGAGAGAAGCTTAACACCTTTAAGCCCAGACCTCCAGGTTTATTTCCCATCTGTTCCTGGCAGCCAGCCTGCTGTTTACACATTAGTATGGGGAAATGAAACTGATGTGCAATGCCCTTCTGTATGCTGTGAATATATCTTATTACCATTGGTTAATAAAGAAGCTGACTTGACCAATAGCCAGGTAGGAAATCTAAGCAAAGATACAGGGAAAATGAAGGCAGAGTCTGGGAGATGCCTGCAGCTGCCAGAGAAGAAAGATGTGAGGGAATAAGCCACAAGCCTCGTGGTAAAATATAGAATAATAGATATAGGTTAATTTAAGTTGTAAGAGCTAGTTAATAATAAGCCTGAGCCAATAGGCCACACAACTATGATTAATATCAAACCTCCAAACAATTATTTCATAAGTGGCTGCAGGGACAGGCAGATGGGAGAGAAACCTCCAGTTAAAGAAACACCTGTTTTACGTGAGCTGTGCCATCAGTTTATCATCACCTCCATGAGCTTCCGTTTGGCAACTGAAGTGACTTTGTAGTCTGAGGCTTCTAGAGCCCTCAATGCAACATGACCACAGAATGGAGCTTGGCTTTCCATGGTCCCTGCTCTAGATGGACCTGTCTGAGGCAAAAGTGTAAGTGTGGCCAGGAACAGCCGGAAGTCAGCTTTGCAGGGCTTTAAATGGAACAGGGTGAATCTGGTGCCTACTTTCAGCAGGCAGCTGGGGATGCTCATGGCCTATGACTCAAAGACAGAGCAGGTGCTTTGACCAACCTGACGGTTGCAAGATGGCTGCATTCCTGGAGGTACACCATTGACTGAAAGCTTCAGGGTAGCAAGAGACCAAGCCCATTGATCTCTCCTCAGGAAAGCTCCCGGCCCCCACAGAAGCTACGATTGGGTGTTTGCTCCAAACCCTCCTCTGTCCCAGGCCTGAGCAACTGCCATTCCCCCGTCTCCTTCTGTGATTTCTAAGTTTCTGGTTCTTTCATTTGGTTGACAATCACATGGCCTGGCTTACTTCACTTAGCACAGTGTCTTCCAAGTTCGTCTACCTTGTTGAAAATGGTAAGATTTTTTTTTCTTTTTAAGGATGAATTATTTTCCATCATGCATATATACCATGTTTTTTCCATATACCTGCTGACGATTGTTTAGGTTGCTTCCATATTTGACTGTTATGAACAGTGATGAGATGAACATAGGATTATAGGTGTCTCTTGGACAAGCTAACTTCATTTCCTGAGGATTTAGACTCAGGATTGGAATTACTATATCATATACAGTAATTTATTGCTAATTTTTCAAAATCCTCTAGTGTTTTTCATGATGGCTGAATTAATCTGCATCCCCACCCGCACTGTATAGTTCCTTATGAAAGGAATCTTTAAAATGCTGCACCCTGCTCATAGTGAATGGGTGGTGATCCTTTAATTTTCCTTTGGTGCCTCCCACCCGTCCCTCAGTTTTTCTGTCCAAAGTCCTTACATAAGATCAGAGACGACGACCCCCAGCAGATGACATCTGTCAGCTCCATTCCATTCACAGTGCTCTATTCATGGGAGGTAGGCAGAGTCTGTGACTGACACCCAGAGGTCAAAGGCCCAGGTGTGCCCTCAGACACGTGCGTCATGAGTTTGGGCAAGTGATGTAACTCTGTCTGAGCTTCAGGCCCTTTGGGGGTACTAAGCTAAAATGAGGATGTAGTTAGGGGGACCGGAATTAAGAATGCATGCCTCCAGTAGTTACCAGTAACCATGGTGAGTCATGCCTCCAGTAGTCACCAGTAACCATGGTAAGGCAGACTCACACGCTGAGTGTGCTCTGACTCGCTCTGTGTCGTTCAGAATTGTGAGCGAGGTGTTACCTCCTACTCCACGGAGCCACACAAGGGGTGAGGAATGGGAGTGGGTGGAGGTGGGTGGGGGGATTCAGTAAGGACTGGCGTGGGAGTCAATGTCCAGTGGCCCCTTTCTCAGGCTCGTATTCATCAGCCACTTTGAGATGTTTACATTCCGGCCTAAGAGGAAGTGTTCTCAAGATCCAGGGCATGTGAAACTGAGTCAGGGAATGTGTGTTAACGCTTAAATGAAGCTTCCCATGACACAGGGCCACGGAGTCTGCCATCTGTTCTAAATGCAATTATGTAAAATGTGAAGTCACCTCGCTGTTTTTCTTGGGTGAAAGGGAAAAGCTCTAAATTACCGCTGTGTGCCATAAGAATTCTCCTTCATCTCAGTCCCTAGCAAACTCTCCGAAGCACCAGTTGACCAATAGGCCCCCTTTTTCCAGCTGAAGGGAGAGGATGAACATGGATGTTGAGGGCCAACATGTCTCCTACCAGACCTAGGAGGAGGTCGCAAAGCTCCAGCTGCTTCTGGTCTCCTCTAGGTGCCCACCCATGTGGCCCCAGGCAGGTCCTCTGTGCCCTTCTCAGGAGGACCACACATGACCGTGCCTAACACCCCCAGAGCTTCCCAGAGCTTAGGGACTTGGACATGTTTCAAAACCTGCACTGCTGGTCCTTTCTGTGCTCAGCCCTAGGACCTGCCCATGTGAAAGGACATTCTGAATTTTGGGCTGAGCCTAAGGTGATGGCCTGGCTTTGAAAGTCTGAGTCACTTTCAAATGTGCCTAGATGTCGGGACTTTAGGAGGGCATTGGGTCAGACATGCAGCTCTTGGTTTCTGTTTCTGTGGGCAAGACCCTTCACTGACAGGCACTTGTCATCAGAGTTCTGCTAGGAAAGGTTGGTGACAACTGGAACCCTCAAAACAGGTGAAAGAGATGCCTGTTCGTATTCATTTTCCAATTAGATCTGGTTATACTCTGTGTCTTGTATAGATTAAACTCCTTTGGGTTGAGCGTGTGTGTGTGTGTGTGTGTGTGTGTGTGTGTGTGCACGCACACGCGCATGCGTGTGTGCATGCATCTGTAATAAATCAGAACAAAGATTTCAGAATTCTGTGATGTGGCTGGCAGCTAACAGCCAATGGATGGTGGTGCAGATCATTCATCGCCACCGCCCCGTGTCCCAGCATCGCCAGGAGTTACCCAAAGAGCCACCAGACAGACAGCTGTCCCCAGGTCAACGCACTGCTGCAACCCTGCCTCTCCGCCCTGTGCTCAGTAGAGTGCTTTGCCTTCCATTGTGTCTGGCTGTCCTCCAGCTCCAGAGCTCAGCCTGAAAATGCCTTCGGTCAACCTCATCTACAGCAGTGACCACCATGCAGTGACCACCGAACCCAGAGGTCAAACGGCTCAGCATCCAGGGCTCTTTGTAGCTTTAACCATTCATTCAGAAATATGAAACCCCAAATCTTCCAAACTCGAATTATTTTTCTCACTGGCCCTGTCCTAAGTGGGAAATTCCATATCTGACCACATGTGCCAGGCCTCAGTCATAATATAGGAGCTCTGAAGATAAGGTATTCGTTAACCTTTAGGCTTTATGCATGTATAAATACATTTCATCTTTACACCGAGGTCCTATCCCCAGGACATCTCATTTTATGTATGCACACATTCCAAAGTTAAAAAAGAAAGTCTGAACTCTTGTTGGCCCCAAGCACTTCTGACAAAGATGATTCTGTCTGTCTGGAGGGTAGAGCTCGAAGAGGAAGGAACCTGCTAACAGAGGGGAATGATGGACACACAGGGAGGAAAGGAACAACCCCCAGAAATCCAAGGATCTGCACTCACAGAAAGGTGAAGGGAAGGGTGTAGACGGTACATGATGCGAACAGTGTCTTCCGCCCCTCTCATTTCTGGTCCTATACAAGTAAGAGTGAATCTCCTCATAGATGAGCTAGGATGGCCATGAAATCCTCTTTTCCAGTCTCTGAAGCAGGGGATTGGCTCCAAGCAGCTGCGGAGAGTTCACCACTTTTCCCTGCCACTGTGCTCCTTACCAGCTCTGGGTCCAGAGGGCCTGTGCAGACTGCAGTTAGAGGCTGGGATGGTTTGTGTCAGCTGACAGAATCTGGACTCAACTGCGAGAGAACACTAAATAAGCAAACCTAGGGAGGGATTGATTAGCCTCTGGGCTTGCTGGTGAGGGATTCAAAGATTAGCCTAAAGTGGGCAGCGCCATCCCCTAGGCCTGGGCCTTAAACTACAGAGAAGTTGAGCACCAGAATGTGCTCTGCTTCTTGATTGCAGGGGCAGTGTGAACAGCTGCGTCAGGTTCCGGCTCGTGATCCACTACGAACCCTTCCTCGTTAAGCAGCTTCTCTCAGGTGTTCTGTCCTAGCAATCTGGAACTAAGAGGCACATTGAATACTCTTTGGGTACCGTGTGACCTATCTACCTGAACTCAAAGGGAAGTCGCAGCATCTGCCGTCCAGACTGTAAGCCAGAGGAGAGCTCAAGTGGGACCCAAGGGTAAGGGCTGGGGGTGTCACTCAGGAAGGCCGGTGAGCCGTGTATTCATTAGCTCTCCCTTCCTGGTTAGTTCAGTTAGGTCAAAGGACCCAGATGATTCAAGTCAGATCTAATTTGAAGACCTCCTCCTGCCGCCCAATTTCTATGGTACCAGAAAATTCTATGCAATCCGCTAAGGGAGGGAAGCCATCAGTTGTCCTGCCCAGCTGGGATGCCTATGAACCATGACAATGGGCACACGGCCAAATATCTCATGAAGGCTCATTAAGTGGCAGTCACATGTTGGTGGGAACCAAGAGCTGTCTAGTTGGACCTAAGAGTCACTCAACAGGAAGGAACCATGTCTGGCGCTAGAAAACTAGCCAACTGCCCGGGGCTAGTGAGGTCATGGACCTTGGAAAGGAATCTACCACCGGCACTTTGCTAGGGCAGCATGATTCCTTACTACAGGCTAAATCTTATCCTTGTACCCACAGATAATTGTAGTGGCCACCCCTCACCCAAGAAACGCTTCGCAACAAATGGAGACCATCACAGAAAACCACAACTGGACACCATGCAGAGAGAAGGAAATGTGGGGATACATCCATCGGATACATACAACCACAGCTCCCGCATCTGTGGCTCATGGGACATCAAGGAAGAAGGGGTGGAAAGATGGCAAGAACCAGAACACCAGGAAGCCCACAGTGAAGCAGTCTCCTCTAGAAATGGCTGCATACACACACAAGTCGGACACAGCAATCTTCAAGTCATTGGCAAGTCAGAGACGACTCGATGGGCCTCTGGACTAACGGGGAGGGGCCTCTACCCTTGTGTTACACGCTGCGCTAACATCCTCCTGAAAGGGGTTTGTCATTAGCACCCTTTTTGGCAGCCTTGTAGAGAAACTTTCACGAAACCTTCTCCAGCAGTTGGAAATAATTATCTTCGAATCTCCAACTATTAATAGAAGAATGGATTTCCTCCTGTGAGCTCTTGTCAGAATTAGCATTTCTCAGCACGAGCATTGACCGTTTGTACTCTGCACGCTCTGTCTCTGTCATTTATCTTTCAGATTGACTTTTCAACCGCACATTCCTCATTGATCCCCGCGTGGCCTGGGAATATTCTCCACTCGGTGACTATGTCTTCATTAGAATTTTTGTAATTCCTGTAGCTTGCCAGTCATTTTCTTTATGCCTTTGGGCGTTTTGTCCTCAAAAGGGTTTTCTCATGGCAAAAATCCAGAGATGTTCCGTGAGATGATTTGTCTTTACAGGTCAATCGTAACCCCTCGTCTTTGCGTGTGATGTGAGCCTAGGCTATGACCCTCTTCCTAGTTTCTCAGTGATGTCTTTGGCTGCCTTGGGCAGCTATGCCTGGAAATTACCAGCCCATTCAGGCTCCTGAGGTCAGGGGTCAACTCTACTCCCTTCTCACTTTGCAACTTGTGGGGATTCTTTCCTTGCAGAGAACATTCCAGTGACCCCCCAACCAGGAATGCTTCGCTGGTTGGTGTGTGAGTAACTTGCTCTTTTTCTTCCAGAAGCTGCTCTGACCACATCACACTACCTCCCAGATTCACTTTTTTTCTCATTACAACAGGAACCAAACAGCCTTGCTGTGTAGTCTGAACTCCCTGAATTAGCACACACGGCAAGACCCATCCGCGAGTGTTCCATATGCTATGGGAGCCTGGGTCATGATCTATGGCTTCATTTTCTTGGAATAAAGCAAGTCTTGATGGGCACTGGTGGAGTGGATGGAATAGCTGGGGTCCGTGGAGAAAGGAATCAGCCTGTCCAGTGCTGGCTCTAAGCAGCTGGAAAGCTGGAACAGGCGTAAGGCCCTTTGGCCTAATTGATACCATGCAATACATTTTCTCGGTCCCCACATATTAGTTCTGTCCTGGAGGGAATTTTAAAGACGCAAGCACGATGTGCGTTTCTCTCGAGCATCCTTCTTCAAAGACAGCAGGAGACAGCAACTCTTCAGGCTCATGGATATCAGGGCTGCAGGGTGCACCTTGTGCCTCTCCTGTGTGTGGCATCCCTGAAGCCACCGGCCCACAAGGCATCCAGGTATGGTGGCCCACACCCGGGATCCCAGCACTGCCTGGGTAGATTCAGGAAGACTCAATAGCCTCATGTTGTTCTCATCCTGAGATACATGAGACCCTGTCTCAAAATAACACAAAGCCAAGGCCGGGGAAGCGGCTCACCAATTCAGCTGGGCTGGCTGGCCAGAGAGCTCTAAAAATGCTGTCTCTGCCTCCCCAGTGATGGGACTACAAGCTGTCCCACCACACCCTGCTTCTTCCCTGGGTGCTAAGGATCCAAACTCAGGTCCTCATAGCCCAGCAAGGACTTTACTGCCGAGCCACTTCCCCAGCCTCCCTCAAAAAATCAGGTCAAGAGTGATGGAGGAAAATGCTTGACACTGGCCTTCCTGTGCATTCATGCATACATGCACACATGTACACAAGCACCAACAGGCACATGTGCACATACAAGCACATACATACACCACACAACAAATATACACACCACCACCATCCCACCACCTCCACCTCCTTCACCTCCTCCATCACCTCCACCACCACCACTACCACCACCACCACCACCTCCACCTCCTCCACCACCTTCACCTCCTTCACCTCCTCCACCTCCACCAACACCACCACCACACTATAAGACAATCAAACAAAACAAAACAAAATCCTTTCTTCCAACTTCCTTTCCTCTGAGAACTTGATCTTGTCACAAGACACTCCAGTCCTGAATCTGCTTGGCCTGCCTGTCTCGTAGGTTGGAGTCCATTTGCGTCGCCCAGGCTGGGTCCACCCTTCAGCCCACAATCCCCACCCTTCTGGCCACTTCTCTCCAGAAGGGAAGAACTAAATATAACTGTTCAGTGTTATCTGACCTAGGTATAATTAGAAATTATCTTCCCCGTGTCCATTTCTTTGCTCACTTGTTTATTGTACATCTGCCTCGACTGGAAGATAAGCTTCATGGGAACCGGGAGCTTGTCTCACTCTTTCCCTAGCCCCTAAAGCACTGCTTGGCATGGGGAATAACACAACACACATCCCTGGGCAGAGAAATGGGAACAGGCGTCAGGTTTGGTTCCCTAAGGCAGCTTCCATTTAGCTGACACTCCAGCAAGCGTCGTGTCTGCTCTTTACCCACAGCCAACAGTCAGCTCCGACTTCGTGCCTCCCTTCTCAGCCTAGCTTGGTGTGTAACCAGCCCCATCGCCTCCAAAGCAGACTCCTAAAGGCTACTACGCCTCCTTCAAGGTCAGACTCTGCGGCCTTTCTCAGCCACAGATACAGAGTTGGTTCCAGCCTGGGGCACTGACTGCCTTCTCTAGATTGGCCAGAGTCTGTTGCATTTCTGTTTGCTTTTGCTCAAGTTCTCAAGTATCTGTTCTTGCTCCCATAAGAGTGTTCCTTGATGTTCCAGCCTTAGGGCTCTGCTCATCCTTCTTGCTCCTCTTTAAGTGGGCATTGACTGCCCCAAGTACGTTGAGCTCTCCACTTTCAGGGGTGATATGCTAGTAGCTAGTATGTGGTTCACTCCACATTATAAGGACCCATAGACGTGTGTGTGTGTGTGTGTGTGTGTGTGTGTGTGTGTGCATGTGTGTGCATACCTGTGAAGGTCTGAGGACAATTGTGGGTCTTGGCTCCCTGGTACTATCACGCAGGTTCAGAGGGTAGAACTGAGGCAGGTCCTCAGATTTGGTGACAAGTGCCTCTACCCATTGACTGTGCCATCCTGCTGGGCTCTGGGGATGTTGTTTTGCTCTGGGCTGTTGTAGAACTATTCTGAGTTTGCCTGATCTCAGAAGAAAGGATCGTGCAGCCTACTTTTGCCAATGACATGTGAGAAACAAACAAAAAATGTCTCTTGTTCCTTCTGTGTAAGAGTGCTACGAGTCAGTGGTCGCCACCTGGAGAACGTGTCCAGGTACAGAGTGCTGAGTAGCCAGTGTGAACTCCCCGTCAGTACACACCACTCCAGAGCCCTGGAGAAGTTTGAGCAGCTTGTCACTCTGATCACACATCTGCCCTAATGACTTAGCTCCTCAATCTGGTATCTCCAGCTGCCATCAAGGAGTCTACCTGGTCTGCTGCTAGAAACTTAAGCCCAAATTGTCTACGTTTCAAGACTACTCACTTTGGTGAGTGATACCAAGGTCCTCGTAAAAACCTTCCCTCCTCTATAAACTCCATCACTGACTGACCACCCTTTCTTTATTTCGACTGTATTGCGGTCCCAAGATGTCTCATTGGTTCCATCTGGTAGCTTTGCACTTGAGCTATTACCTCCTGAGTGGTCTCCATAGTTCTTCTGCCTTTCTGTCATGAATTACCAATTCATGGCTGTCATAAGGTAAACACCAAGGTCACATTCTTCCTTTACTTAAAAACTACAGTGTACCTATAGACCATGGAGTATGTTCTCAGCCCCTGACCCGGCAAATCTGGAATCCACAGTCCTTCAGCCTCTCATCTCTAACCCCATGTTCTTGACTCTTCCACGTGGCTCTGGCAGGAGAACCAAACCACTTGCTTTGATATAAATAGTATACAACTTGGGGCACTTATTTCATCAATATAATACTAATTAAATATCTGGGCATGTCTGTGAGGGTGTTTATGGATGAGATTAGCATTTAGATTGGCGGACCACCTAAAGCAGATGGTTCACACGTGGGTGAGCATCCTCCATCTTGCGGAAGGCTTGCTTAGAACACCAAAATGGAGAAGTTTGACTTCCCCGGGCCTCTGGCCTGTAGACGGTGTACAGTGGGGCTTCACATGAGGTCTTCATAATAAATTCATCCTCTGTGTCTAGAATATGTGTGCTCAAGGCATTGCCTTGGCTTGCTCGCCACGAATGCTGAGAATGAACTCTGAATCCTCACAATGCTTTTCTCCTCACACACGCCCGCCTCTCAAAACCAAAACTCCTTCTCAAAATCCTGCTGATAGGTTAGCAGAATCTTCTTTGATTAAAATCCTGTCTATATGTTAGCAGAGTCTTCTATGACTAAAAATGATGTCACTCGTAGATGGCTAGGGCCCGTGGCTAGGGTTACTTTGTTTATTTTGCTATAGCACAGGGATCCCGGCCAAAGTACCCCCTCCATTCTTTAATGTGCTTTTCTATGCGAACCACTGTGTCCTGAACATCCTCGACCCTGCCCCATCCCCAGAGCGAAGTGCTAACCTTTGTTACTTTCCATAAACACCAGTTGAGTGAAGAAGCGCCCAGATGTGTCCTCCATTCCCGGGGGAGCTGTGGCGAAGCAAAGGGAATTCATGTGCAGATTTCACATTGGGATAAAACGGGGCTGTTTCAAGACAAAGCAATCACGTGTGCTTCTTCAGTTTTGCAACTAATAAAGAAAATGCTCCACCCTTGGGTCATGAAATTTCATTTTATCTGAATTAGAAATTTACTGCCGGGGATAATGACAGCTCACTATTAGGAACATCTGTGGTTTGCTGTCATTAGCTTTCCTCAGTGTAGGTCACTAAAGAAATAATGCCAGACCCCAATCACATACTTACTGTGTTTATTCACAGCCCAGTTAGTAATGGAAGCTCTCGAGTCTCCTGGCTGCCATTCCTTCTAGAAGAATCCCCATTGTCGTCAATGTAATGCGTCCTTTATGACCTCCTTGCTCCTGGATAACAACTTCCATCTCACCCTGGGAATACAGATGACAGGATTTTGTAAAGTAATGACTTACCACAGAGCTGACGGCTCCCTAAAGATAGCAGCATAAACACAGGCCCGCATTTGCACAGACTTGCTTCGAGAGAACATGTCAGCGGCTCTTCAACCTACTCGCAACTTGGGCTGCATCTGCTCCATCTCAACACTTGTAGAAAATGCAAATTTTAGGGTGCTCCTTCGGCCTATTGTTGCAGGTTTTTGATTGGGTTGGGTCTTTTGTGGGTTCACAGTGATCCAGGACGCTCACCTGGAACAGGGGCTTCACTGAGACATGGATGACAACTAATGACTCAGAAACTTGTGAGTGGTGACTCACTGAGTAAATGAGGAGAATGCCAGCTTCATGAAGAGATTTACAGAATCGTAAGAAGCGAACTGGAGAGACCCAAACTCTAAAGATTTGGTGACGAGAGAAAACAAAACTGTCGGCATTAGTGAGAGAGCCACGGTGGATTTCTGGAACAAACTTGCGTCTTAACATTTTATGAAGCAGTGGCTGAAAGCCAAGATGATATTTGGCGAATCAGAGGGCCCAACAGTCATTTAGTCCTTGCCTGTCCAGAGAGAGGAGAGAGCTTACTTTCTGGGTCAAGATCACCTAATGTGGCCGTGAGGAAGGAAACCAGGCATGGGTTGGAGAGACCACAGTAAGACTGAGGCTGACAATTTTCTTGAGAAATAAGACTTTCTATGCGTTTATCAGAAACAGAATACAATGGCAATTGTCAGGATCAACACAGTGAAGTTTGCAAGTCATACAGAGTATACAGGATTAATGTGTAAAACCAATTGTCCCATCAAGTCTTCATGCTTCCTTTATGCTAAGGAAATATACAGAGAAACACAAAGCAACCTGCCTACTTCACTGCCTGAGGAAGAGCATTGGTCTCTCAGGAAGTGGAGATTGTGCCTTGGGAGCCATGGACTCTAACCTGAGAAACCACTGATGTATTCCTCTCAAGGAAGCTAGGCCAAGCCAACTCCTAGGTTCCCTGCAATACCCTGTTTCCATGTTGCTCACTTGGTCAGGTGTGGCTGGAACCCTATTTTACCCATCTCTTGCTGTGGCTTTGTTAGTTGTTGGCCTTAACTCTCTGCTAGCTGGCAGTCATTGGCTGGTACAGCTATGTCTACTCTTGCAGGTGTCCTAAGAGTTGTTAATTCTGCTGTGTGCTCTGTGTTCCTCACAGCTGTTGAGATGTAACTGCCATTTCTTTGTCTAGGGGTCTCTTTCTTTTTTCTTTTCTTTCTTTCTTTTTTTTTTCTTTTTGGTTTTTCGAGACAGGGTTTCTCTGTGGCTTTGGAGCATATCCTGGAACTAGCTCTTGTAGACCAGGCTGGCCTCGAACTCACAGAGATCCGCCTGCCTCTGCCTCCAGAGTGCTGGGATTAAAGGCGTACGCCAGCACGGCCCGGCCGGGGTCTCTTTCTTAAAATGGTGTAAGCTTGTTGGACACCACCCTTACTCTTAATCTGTTGTAACTAGCTACATTAGAATATGTAAAAGCAACCCTACCTAGCGTAAGTCTCTTGAGGCGTGAAGGTTCCACAGAAATTGAGCAGCTAGTCTGCCATCACCGTCACTGGCCTTGTTTCTCAGAGCCTCATAGCCAGCCGCGAGCACTTTCGCCTCTTGTCCAGGTGTTCCTGGCTTTGCTATCTAGACCCTCTCATTTTTGTTTAACTCTACCATTCCTGTAGCATGGACAGCCTGCAGTTGGCACCAAGGACCCCTTCCTTGGTGCACTCTTGCAGTTGACTCCTGCCTCATCAAATCAAAAATTCTCATAGTGGAGCCAAGGCACCTGTTTTTAACAAGGCCTCGTGGGTGAATCAGCATGCAAACACTGGTGTTTGGGAACCACTGATCTAATAAAGACAGGTTTATAACCAAAGCTAAGAAAGCTAGAGTGGACTTGGAATTGGGGTTGTTCACTGTTGTGTATCTAAATACCATGATTGAATTGCAAAGTCTTGTGACTGTTACAGCTGTGGCCAATCTCTTTTGTTTTAGTAAACAGAGATCAATTTCAGCCAGCTGGTTTAAGCAAGGAGGACGTTTTCTGTGAAAAATCACAGGATAGACCTGGAGACTCTGGCAACCTACAAAATGGAAATCCAAACCAGGGCAGGACCTCATGCCGTCTTCAACTGCGGGACGGTTCTGAATCAGGATGGGTCTAAATATCTTGACAAAACATTAACAAAATATAACGTCTTACTTATTTTAATGCACTCAGCCAATAAGCTTCATCTATTTAAGTGTACATTTGATCCTCTATAATTTTGAATGTCAGGAATAATTCTTTCAAGAGACCACCTGCTCTGCCTCTTCTGTGATGTGATTAAAGGCTTGCATGCACTGCACCTGGTCTCCAAAGCATCTCTTTATTTCAATATTTAAGTAGTTCAATTACTTATTAATTATCCTATTTAAGAAAAAAATTATGACTAGAAAAACCTAAAGACAAACATAACAGTGATAAACACTATGAGATACTGGTTGACTCAGGGGTTACAAGTAGGGGTGTTGAAAAGTTTCAACCT
>NW_026067896.1:4861585-4880761 GCF_014885135.2 Alexandromys fortis | reverse complement strand
GGCGGGGAGGAGGTGGAAAAAAAATTTTTTTCAATAAAAAATTATATTTAAAAAATAGATTTTTAAAATGTAAAAGTTAAAACATCTTTAAAAAAACACAAAGAGTGCTATTGGTATGCCACTGTTGGTAGATACAATAAAAAATTAAGAAAATGACACCTTTTCTGGCTGTCAATCTTTGCTTGTGATGATAAAAACTTCCAGGCAAAGCTCCAACTGTATATGTGAAGCAATTACTTTCCAGCACGGAATAACAGTGTAGAGCTGTGATCTTGAAAAGAAGGGAACTCAGGTAAGCCCATGCATACGTCTCTTTGTCTGGGGACCTTGCTTGGTACAACTTAGGAAAGTGTGACCCTGAAGAACTAAGAAAATAGTTGGATGTTGATGCAGCTGGAATTTGTTTGCCTTAGGACCTAAGAAGAGGGAGGTGATCAGAGGGACGACCTACCCACTTCAATTTCTTGACCCAACGGTGGACTATGAGTCAAAGACCCACATTCTACAGAGCAGCCATTTTGAAGCTATTAACTAAGAGGCGATGCTGGGGGCATACAGAACTCAAAATAAGCTGGAGCAGGGGCAGTTCAGTGAACGCTGCGGACATCAGCTGTGACTACAGAGAGGTAGTGCTATCGGTAAAGGCTATGCTGTAAGACACAGTTCAAATCCTAAACCGACCTGCCCTAAGAAAAGATGAAATAAACATGACAGCCATTCAATCAATTTAAAAGCAAAGAGAAGCACACCTGGGTATAATGTAGGTGAACTTCCGAGAGATAAAGACAAAGAGGAAACTCTTAGAAGCACTCACATAGATCTCTAAAGTTACAAAACAAGTGTATAAGTAATGGATAACTTTTCATTAGAAACAATGGATTCCAGAGGACGATGGAATGACACCTTTAAACTTGTGAGAGGAGGGGAAACCACCCAAGTCTTTATCTACCGAAAATATAATTCAAAACCTGGGGTACAAGCAAAGGAATGATTGAATGAAGATCAGACCAGAAAGGAAGGAAGACCACTTCCACCTATACGGCTTAGAGAGGGCTAATATCTAAGACATAAAAGAACACAAAATCTCAAACAACAAGAAATCAGCCCAAGCACCAATGAGATGAAAAATTATCAGAAGATGAAATATGAATGGCCAATAAACATAAAGAAATGTTCTGTCTCATGAGGCATCAGAAAAATGCAACTAAAACTGCACGGAGAGTCCAGCCACATGCTGCTGCGAGGAATGTCACCAGTCAGGATGGAGATCAGCTTGAAAGTCCTCCAAAAACTGATTATATGTTCCCTATAACCAAGCTATACCACCCTGAGTATTTACTTGAAGGACTCAAAGTCAGCACGTCATGGAGATACTGGCCCGTCAATGATTATTGTAGCATTATACACAATAGCATCGTTAGGGAAACAACTTAGTATGTGTGGTACTTATACAAAGTAGAAAAATTTCAGTCATAAAAAAAGAATGGAGTTGCATCATTGCATAAAGAGTAGATGCAGCTGGGGACAATAATAGCATTAAATCTCAGACAGATAGCTTTTTTTCTCACTCACTTGTGGCTCCTAGATTTTATATAAATACATCAGAACAAGTATGTATTATGTATATGCACCTGAGATTGGTAGCAAGGGGCCAGCAAAATGGCTCTGTGGTAAGGAGCCAGCAAAATGGCTCGGCTGTATGGTTCTTTGCAGATGATTTGAGTTCAGTCTGCAGAGCCCATCGGCAGGAGGAGGGAGCCAACTTTCTCAGGGATTCCTAATAATTACAGGTGTACTATGATGCATGCCCTTGTATGCACATGCACACACACACACATACACGCACGCACACACACACACACACACACACACACACGGGGGGGGAGTTACTAATAAATGAAACTTGCAAAAAGGAAATTGATGCATTCATATGGTATTTTATTACTTCAGTAAGCAAACTAAATAACAAAAATAGTCAAAAGAATAAGCAGGATTGGTAGATTTTCCTGTTATGATAGTTTTACATTTTACATAAATTATTAAAATATCTAATCTACATTGGCAGTAATAATTTGAGGATGCATTTTGTAATTTATCTAGAAGTGATAATTAAAAATTAATGCAAAGGAAATAGAAGAGTAAAATGGAATATTAAAAAACAAATTAATCCAAAAGATAAGAAAAGAAAAAAAGACAACAGCAGATGAAAAAGCTTGAAACGGAACATCAAGATGGTAAAGATGATACCCAACCGTAACAATAATTATATTAATTATAGATTAATTTATTCCATTTAAAAGGCAGAAAGTAGGCTGGGATGGCTTGCTGGTGTAGACTGCCTACTGCTCTTGCAGAGAATGGGTCTAGCACAAGCCCCTGTGATCCCAGCTCCAGGGAATCCTCTACTCTTCCCTGGCCTCCCCAGGCACCTGCGCTCACATGTAGACCCCCCTACACGGCACACAAGTATACCTATAACTAAAAATGGATGCTAATCAAAGCAAAGACTAAAAGACCAAGTTAAAGGCAAAATCAAATCACATGTTGCCTGAAGAGAGACACACTGAGAAGACCCAGACAGGCCTGAGCCAGAGAGTGTTGTAAATACAGCACAGGGCAGACGGCAGGCAAGCAATGCAGGGATAAAGGGCTGCCCCACCACAGCAAACACTTTAATTAATCAGGAAAATCTAACGATAGTATATTTTTCATAGTTAATAACAGAAGTTTTGCATGAAAAGAGCTTATAGAGCTAAAGAAAGAAATAATCCACCTACAAGCAAGAGCTGTAGATTTTAAAGCCTTCCTTTCAGTAACTGATGGGATTATATAATAATTAATAAACACATACAGTTATAATTAATGTGAGTCAACTTTTCCTAATACCAATAATCAATAAGGTTTTTTGTTTGCTTGTTTGTTTTTGTTTTCCAGGACAGTTTTTTTTTCTTCTGTGTAACAGCACTAGCTGTCCTGGAACTAGCTCTTGTAGACCAGGCTGGCCTTGAACTCACAGAGATCCGCCTGCCTCTGCCTCCCAAGTGCTGGGATTAAAGGCGTGAGCACCACTGCGCAGCTAGGCTATGACAGCTTTGACACTAGTATCAATGAATAGGATGTAACTGGCATTTAGAGACTAAGAACATAACCAACAGGTGTGGGCAGACAGACAAATAAGGAGAGCCTCAGGAGACAAGAGCAAACTTGAAATGTTCTTTCTGCTGAAGCCAATATCAGTACAATAAAATGCCCAAACTTTTAAAGCTGTTGCACGTCTGTGTGGTTTAGACTCAACAGCAAGCACAGAGTGGAACCCTGGAGCTGATGAGAAGATTCAGTGTTTGGAAGAAGATGGGTCGCTTCGTGATGTGTATTAGACAAGACACTATTAGATTAATTGTATAAGATCTCCCATTAAGGAACAAGAAAAAGAACAAATCAAATTTAAGGTGATTAAGAAAGCAAGAAATTTTCAAGAACAGAAATCAATGCACAGAAAACAAAGAAGAATAGAACACATTTCTAGGTTGGTATTTTGAAAAGTTTAGTAAAATTGATTAGACACCTAACAGAATTGATTAAGAATGAGAAATTACCATTATTGGAAGTAAAAGAAGATAAGTTCAGATATCAAAGAGATGGAAAATATTACAAATATTCTCATAAGGATAAATTTGACAACTTGCATAAAAGTGACAAAGTCCTTAAGAAATATGACACATCAGGCAGATATGGTAGTAGTTTTGCATTTTAGCAAATTTATTTTTTAGTCAAAATATTCCTGTAAAAAAAAAAAACTTCAGTTCTACATGGCTTCAATGTGGGACTTTACCAGACATTTAAGAAAGACGTTTTAGTGCTAACTTCATGCAGTAGCAGTTTACTTTGTCTTGAGGTTATCAAGGTTAACAACCTGGCAAACACGTTACAGAAGGAAGACTGAAGACCAATTTTCCACCATGAATTCAGATGCAGGAGTTCTTAACAGTGCATTACCAAACCGAACCCAGCCTTAGAGAAAGACGATGATGCCAATACCACATTCAAGTCACTTCCCCCAAATATTCAGATGGTTAAACACTGGAAAAATCAATCTGTACCATTCCCTATATAACACAGCATTATGGGAAACTCATAATCATTTCAATAGAAGTTGAAAAAGCATTTTGCAGAATCTAACACCCATTTGTGACTTTCTAAAATTCTCTTAGCAAATATAGGATTAAAGGGATCTTTGAGAGGACAAAGAACATCTATACATATCCTGCAGTTATCATAAAATGCAGAGGTTAATTATTGAACCATTACTATTCCCCATTATTGTTAACAACTAATATAATATAAGTAGTTGAATAGTTCCTATTCAAGAAGTCTTGAGCAGTACAGTCAGAAGAGCTTCAAAAGCCACTGCCCAGTGATTGGTTCTCTACTTTCTTTTTCCTTTTCCTAGGAAACAAATATTCTGGCAGGATGTACAATTACTGTCTTGTGTGCAAAGTAACCATAAAGAAGAAAAACATTTAATGTTAATCCATTGTTCTAGGATCTTTGCTACATATGGCTTTATACAAGTCATTCCTGATCGACCAAATTCTACACAGAAACCAGGTCAAATTCTAGCTAAGTTGTGGGCTGAGGTATTTTCTCTCCTGGTTCACTCTTATGCAAGTCTTTTCTTCTTCCTTTCTTCTCCTTGGTATCTTGAATGCAGAATGATAGGGTGTGAGGTTCAGCTTCTATTGAACAGACTTGAATGTCTAAACTCAAGCCCCCCAAGTGATGTAAAGCAGGAAAGATGTGCCCATGGGTACCCCCAAGGTGGCTGATGAAGTCCCTATGGAGTGAGATAATTCCTGGTTTGCTGGGCTTGACTTTCACATGGTCAGGAGACTCTGATTTGCATCCTATCCATTCTCTTAAGAAAATCATTAACAAGAAAGTTGTATTTCTGGCTTGAAGTATTGGGGATTATTTTCCTAACAGTCTTTAGGTAGCGAGTTTGTACTTAGAGTTTGTCAGAATCGTCGACATTTTAAGCACTCAGCACTTACCAGACTTAGAACATTCAGGGTGAGTCAACCCCTTGTCTCTTCCGTCAACCATCCAAGAGTTGGTTTTCAGAACTGTGTCACAACCAATATCTACCTAAGCTTTGCACACGTCTGTATGCCAAGTTGCATTCCAGACCAAGAATCAGCAAGGCTGCTCACGGCTTTGCCCCCAGTGTCTCTGACTCTCTCTCTAATCAGGGCCTGAGGTTCCCGAGAGAGCTCCCCTAGTCTGTGGTCTGTCCCCTGCTGCACTGCCTCATTTTATTACCTTTCATAGCAGAACCACCTTCCTACCCAGCAGGGGACCACCGGCTGGGGCTGGACTGTTCAGACGGTAGCGCTTCCAAAGCAAGACTTGCGTCTTGGATGGAAGGAACTTAAATTAACCCATTTCTGTTCGCCTATACGCTACTATGTGGCTTTTGGCTTTTACCTCTTGTCCTGCATGTCCTGCTTCCTCTGTGTCTGGTTGGCGACTCCCCCTTTCTTCTCAGAGTGCTCTCTGTCCAGAAGCCCCACATGTACCTCCTGCCTAGCTATTGGCTGGTTAGCTTTTTATTACACCAATCACAATGACGTATCTCTACCCAGTGGAATCTGTTATCTCACATCAGGAGTCTGAGCCTGCGCAGTGGGATGCATCCACGGAAACCCAACTACTAGCTAAGGGCTGGGCCAGCACTTAGTGCTCCCTCAGGGCTACAAGACTGCCCTGGTGACCCTCAGTGCCTCCTAGAGATTCTACAGCTTCATTAGGTTCATCCTGGGCAAATGTATTGATTTGGATACATAACCTCAAGCAGCAGGAATTCTTTTGACAGAACAAGACTTTACTGGTCCTCCTCAGTCCTCAGTCCCAGAGGAGCAGAGAGTGTGAAACCCATAGAGGTTTTTTTGTTTGTTTTTTGTTTTCTTTAAACAGGGTTTCTCTGTGGCTTTGAAGCCTGTCCTGGAACTTGCTCTGTAGACCAGGCTGGCCTCAAACTCGTAGAGATCTGCCTGCCTCTGCCTCCCCAGTGCTGGGATTAAAGGCATGCACCATCACAACCCAGCTGAAACCCATAGAACTTCTGATCATACCTCTTGGCTTTGCTGACTTTGTCTTCTCTTAAGGAACACCAGCTTTGATGTGGTAGCAGAAAGCACCACCAGCACGCCCGAGTTTTCTTTTGTATCTAATAGAAGAGATGGACAGCCTCTTTGGTATTAAAGTGAAACAGAACGCCAACAAAGATGTTCACAGGTTAGGCACAGGGGTTGACCAGTGGAAGTCTGCACCGCTAGCCCGCTGTCAGTTGGGGACATGGGAATGGGATAAATCAGAAGATGACAGGACTCACGGAAACAATACTGATGGGTCTTTTGCCACAAGACAAAAGGACAGGAAGGTATTAAGCGTGTTAAAGATATCCCAGACTTGAAGTTTCTTGACTCTGTCTTACGTGAATTCTGAACATGAATTTCATAGTTTGAGAATCTTTGGACATGGCTTAGCAGGTAAGAGTGATTGCTCTCGTTGAGGGCCCGGAGGTTCAGGCAGCGCAGCTCACAACTGATTGCATTCCCACTTCAGGACTCCTATGCCCCTCGCTCCTGAAGGCATCTGCACTGATATGGATACACCCCACCCACTACATACCTACAAATAAACATTTACAAAAACTAGCTTTTCAAACACCAATTCTTTATTGATTCAAGAATAATCCAGAATCCAGGACCCTCATTCTTTTTCTTGGGTAGTTAACTCAATTCACTTTCTTACCCAGTCTTGAATGTGCCGCTGTTCAGACGCCGCAGAGACAAAGGTGGCAGATTTGGACTCCTCCAGATCTCTTAGCTCTTCTCTTTGCTTAGACTATTTTCATCTCTAGTTTACCACCGCTGTTCCCTTCATTCTAGTTAACCTGTTTGCAGACACCAGCTACCCCCAGCGCCTGACCAGGCTAAACACTTGACTAGAGACCTCACGTTAGGAATGCCGCTATTACATTTGTAACTCTTCACCCTGGGTTGTCTTTCACAGAAGGACAGCTTCCCTGGGGGCTGTCCTGTTGTTCTATGCCCTCCTCTGCCTGGAACAATGCTTCTAAATGAATTTAATTTAGTCCCTGAGTTCCTACTACGTGTCTCCACCACTGCAAACAACCCCCAGCCCCTCACAAAGCGGAGCAGACTTGCAATGGAAACACATCAGTTGGATGGGAACTTGGTTTACCGTCTTCTCCCATGGACCAGGATGCTCAGCGTAGCGGTATTTTTGAATGCTTGGTCCTCAGTTAGTGGGACTGTTTGGGAAACATTAGAAAGCATGGCCTTGGAGGAGGTGGGTCACTGGGGGTGGCCTTTGATGTTTTAAAAGCATGTCTTACCTTCCCTCTTTCTGCCTACAGATCAGAACCCAGGTCTCAGATACCGCTCCAGCGACTGCCTGCATGCTGCCATGATGATAATGGACTAAATCTCTGAAACTGTAAACCAGCCCCAATTAAATGCTTTCTTCTATAAATTGCCTCGCTCATGGCGTCTCTTCACAGCAACAGAGGAGTGACTGAGACATAGTAACCCTGCTGGCAGTCACCCCAGGATGAACTCTAAGATCTCAGCTGCTCTGCCCATAAAGTCTACGAACAGCTGAGTCATCTCACTGGAAAGCGCTGGCAACTTTGGATGATGAGAGAGAAATCTCCCTGGACTTTATAGATACAGTCTACTAACAGCAACGTGGTGAAACGGGAAACTCCTTCACGTCATAAGGAAGTAGGAGAAGCAGCGTCGCCACCTGGGAGTGACGGGCCAGTTCACAGGGTGAATGGAGGGAGGCTTGGGGACGCAAGACGCCCCAGAGAGCACCAGGAACAACGTATGTAAAGAAAATGTTTTATTGAAAGAGTTAAATACCATCACCAGAATGAATTGGATTTACATCAGTCGGTATTTGTTACAGGCCTAATCTGCCCTCCCCACCCCCTGTTGTCCCGCAGCCGGGATTCCCTTTACTTGAAAACGTTCTATATACAGGGCAGCAACAGTCACTGGCATAGCGCTATTTACACGATGGAGCCATAGAGGTGCAGACATGTGAAAGTTAAAAAAAAAAGTACACCAACTTTAAAATAAATACTGCGTAATGACAAGTATGTACAAATATTCCACAGTCATGTCCTTCTTATTAAAATTAGAAATAATGTGTATCGGAATATGCAGAAAAGATCACGTGACTGCATTTTAGTGTCGGGAACACGGTCAGGGAGAGCAAAGACGCTACAGATCTATCCACCCACGTCGCTGCTGGTACACAGGTGTCTAAGTTGTCTCATCACACCGTGCTCCTCCTTACCTCGCCTTCACCTGGCTCTGTCCTAGGTCTCAGAAAATCAAGACACGGTCTGGGTGTAGCTAGCTCATGCTGCACCGCATAAAGAGAAGGCGTTGTGAGTGGCAGCTCGTTTCGACTTCTGCACCACGCCAAGCATGATGGTTTGCAATGGTCAGCGTTGGATGTGGAAAGAGAAACAAAGACATTTCTGTGTGCATGGCCTCCATTTAAACCAACGGGATGGAGATGGACTTCAGAAAATCATTGCAAGGAGTTAACACCAATCTCTAAGGGCGTGGGATCAAAGCCTACGTGAGGAACGGGAAGGATGGGTGACTTATGATGACCAGTGACATTTCCTCTCTTAGGGACCTGGAGAGAAACTGGACCTGGCAGCGCCACTCAATGGTAGAAACTGCCCGTAGACCAAAGGCGCGGTTTGCCTTGAGGGTTTGTGTGTAGACGTTTGGTGATGGCATCGGATAACTAGTAAGAGGCATCATATTGACTTGGAGTCACCCAAATATTGGAGCTTTAAAATTCTTGCAAATTTATGTTTACTATATTTCTTTAGAAATATAATTTGTGAAAAATTGAATTTTCCTACAGAAAAATGAATTAATAAACATCCCTGTGTTTCAGGGCTCCACATAGTCGGCCGTGTTTCTATTCACATAGTAAATGGAAATCAGCTAAAGAAACTGTTCCAACGAATTAGAAAACAAACAAAACCTAAGGCCTACAAACAATGCTTAACCCCCGTGTGGATAATGCTGGTGCTGCAAACAAATCCGTGAGACGTGACGGCGCCACATGACTTTAGGGGTCCTGGAAACTGAGGCTTTGAGGTGAAAAGAGAATTCCCATGCACTGTCGAATAAACTTCGAATGTTCAGACACCCTCTTTGTCAAACACATGCTGACTTGCTCTATATCCCAGTCATGTTGTGGGATCCTTCCAACATGCCTGAGATAAAGAGAGCTCCCCAACAGACGTGAGAAATTCATCAATTCAGATGCACCTGGGCTCTGAACCAAATATGGGGTCAGGTCAAAGACGTGCAGGGCTTTAGTGTAAGGGTCACTCCGGAGGAGAGAAAGGAAAGAGGAGGTTAAAAATGAGAAGAAAAGTGAGATAGAGAAAAAGAGGAAAGACGTGAAAAACCTGCACACATTGAACTTCGTAAGATCTGTATATTTAACATGGAAATAAATGGAGTATATTATACTATTGTCACAGAAAGAGGATTTTCAGTATCTGCTAGAAAGTATTTCCATTGGTAATGTCTGCCAAAACACAGACTAAGAGTAGAGAATAAACATGGCGTGTCTTGGTATCACCCTGCGGCATTCGCTCCCATTTTAAAACCATGCACTAGTGAAATTTATTTTTAAAAATAATATAAATTGTTGAAAATGGCTGATTTTTATTTTATTTTATTATTTTTTTTTTGCAAGTTGCAGCCCCGAGAAAATAATTTAAATATTCAGCTATCTGTGTCCATGCAGGAAAGTTTCTTTGATTTCATCCAGTGCAGTACAGTCACAGACTTCGGGTTTCCAGAGTCCTACCGCGGCCGCATCAGCGCCCGCCATGCTCCCGGAGCTCCCCAGAGTCTCCCTGCCGGAGCCGACTCCGCTCCCGGCCGGCCACTTCTTTGGTCTCTTGCTTTCCACCTGACACTTCCTGGACTTTGCTCCTTGGCCTGCAGTGTGGCTTAATGGCTGTAGAGCTCCATTTCTGTGGCGTAACAGGCTTTGGGGTCAGAGAAACGAAGAAAAACGATAAAAATATAAAGGTGCCATTGAAAAGGGCTGACTGATTCTTTGAGATGAATCCATGGCTTCAGATTGGACTGGATCTCGAGCGTCACTGAACTCCAAACCCGACAGTTCTTCACAGCTCTGCTCCGTCACCTGAGGGCCTTCGCAGGGCACAGTGTGGACGACCCCCTCTGAGGACACAGGGTCGCTTTGGAGCCCTAGGTGTGGGCTCCAAGGACACAACATTAAGCATGCAGTGTTGCCAGGGCTTCCGACCTGTGCGTTTTCTTCGTGTGTGTGTCGCTGGTAGAGGTGACAACAGTTTTACAGTTGCTATGAGCGAGAGTAAGAAGGTCCAGTGGAACTTTCCAGAGATGACTGGGAAGCCCTTCTTGTCAGAGGTGCCAAGGTGGGGTCCACCAGGGAGGAGGGAGGGAAGAGTTTGAACCACCCAATGACCATATTGGACAGTTCCAGTTCATCTAAAAGTATCTGGGCCACTCCCATGAAGGATTTGTGATCCATGCGGCCGTAATCTCCCCAGACAATGATCTGTTGGCAAAATAAAAAGTAGCAGCAGTTCAAACACACACATCACAACCCACAAGCAAAGTCATAACTAAACTAGAAAATATGTTCAGCTAGTGTGCTGTTGCCAAGGTCAAGTTAAGTAGCGGGGTCTGATGGATGCCAATGTGGCCTTTAGCTCCCAGAAGTTAGCGTTGTACTAGGAAAACCACATTACAGTGTGAAGATCTGAAGTCACCCAGGAAAAAAGCTGGTGTTTAATCCAGGTTTGCATGTCTGTAGGGAGCTCCCCTGTAGGGAGACCAACAATAAACAGCCCTGGCCACTGCCTCTAGCTGACAGAGAATCTCAGCCTTGAGGAATGGAAAAGAATCTGACAGGGAGGACACTGAATCTATGGCCAGGCTGCAGGAGAGTGCTTTCCAGGGTCAGAGGTCAGCAGGGAGTGCACACCTGTAACACCTTCCCCTGGGGGCTCTCCTCGAAGGACAACAGCTGCTGATACAGGGGCTCCAGCGTCTTCCTCGCCACCTTCGTCTTCTTTTTGGCTATGCAGACTCCGTTGTCTAATAGATACACCTTGACATACGGTGCTGGAGAGAAAGCAGAGTGAGTGATGGCCAGTGCTATGAAATGCCCAGCTCACGGGGGACAAGGACAAGGCTCCATCAGTTCACGGGGGACAAGGACAAGGCTCCATCAGCTCACGGGGGACAAGGACAACAGCTCCATCAGCTCACGGGGGACAAGAACAAGGCTCCATCAGCTCACGGGAACAAGGACAACAGCTCCACCCTCACTGAAGAGCTGGCAGCCCTCTAGTCACTGGCCTGCCTTCCTTGTCAAAACCACCATGAACACTTGCCAGCCGTTCAGTTTTAAGTATGTTGACACGGCCTTTGAGAGTCTTTTCTTCCCCCTCCCCGATATTTCTTTCTTGTAGAGATTTAAATGTTAAATTAAATAAGGCAAAATGCTTCCACTCCCTAACAAGATTCAAGAGCAGTGTCTTTAAGTTATCAAAATTTCGATGTCGTAAACATGCCCAGAGGAGCCTGTTTGATTCACCCCCACAGCTGACTTGACATTTAGAGACGTCTATTGGCTGGCAGGGGTGTGAGCACAAGGCAGGGAGGGGCTCTGGGATGCTGTGTTCAAGAGTGATGTGGAGGGGCAGCTCAGCAGGGATTCATCAACTGAAACCTTATGTGACAGACACTTTTGAAGAAGGCAGGTTCCGTGTGCCTCATTGCTACTCAATATGGTGAAGGAGCCGATCACCCTCAAGACTTGTACAACACAATTTCAAAGTGAGACAACAGCAACGTACACTTGCTTCAAAACTTCCTTCAAGGACTGAGGAGTTGGGAGAGAAATACAGAATTATAGGCCAGTACAGGTGCTGGGGACGGGGTACATTCAGAAATCACAGTTTTCTAGACTGGACCTACTGATCTCTGTGCACAGTGCACTTAGACTCTGTGCTGTTTCTACGGCTCCATGTACCTTGAATTATAATTATGCTTCAATATGAAAGGCGTGGCATCAAGTTATGGTAGGGAGAGCCTCTCATGAACTGCAGGACGAACGCTTGTCTTAGAGGAGCCAGCATGCACAGGCTTATGGGCCTGTGGGGATCGAATCGATTTTTATTCTAATCTCAGAGCTTGAAGGATGCCTAGGGACAAATCTGAAGTTCCTGGTAAGCTTTTATGTTATGGAAGAATAACATAAAACAGCAGCTAACTGGAAAAGGCACTTCTAGTGCGTATCTGAGCTGTGTGTGTGCTGTTCAAAACCTTGCATGGTCCCTAGAGCTCACTCACTTCCGAGCCCGTGAGCACGTGAGCACGTGAGCCGCTTCAGCCCCCAAGCAGTGCAAATGCTGGCATTGTCTACTCACATCTTGATTATAAAGATTTCAGCCCAGAAAGGAAATTTATGTGGAAACAACCTGGACTGCTAGAAACAACAGGGGAACCTCTTCTGTTTTACCTGGCAGTGTCTTGGAACCTGGTTTCACAACAAGGCCGCGAGCCCGGATGATTTCCACCTCCAATTGTCCCTTTTTGTCCATCATTCCCACCTGAATGTCACCTGGTGGGACAAGGGGAGAAAAACAGGAAGGAGGAGGAATGCTTGTGCCAAAGAACTTGGCTTCAGACATTTTCTGGATGTTTTCCTAAGTCCCCAGACACATTCCTAAGTCCCCAGACACATTCCTAAGTCCCCAGACACATTCCTAAGTCCCCAGACACATTCCTAAGTCCCCAGATGTATTAATTCTTTAAGATTGAATGTTCTTAGCAGTGTGTTGCTTTAAAGATGAACAGAAATTACAAAAGAAAAAATTAAGAACATTTACTGTTAAAATCTGGGATGTTAAAAATAATGTTAAAAATATGAAACTGAGGGAATGTGACTGTTCTGTAATCTAAAGGATAAACAATGAAATCACTCTTACCCATCGCAGGAGTAGCCAGGGTCTGGCGTCCCACTAGCTGAGCAGGGCCCAGGCCGTCGAGGAAATCGCTGAACTGGCTGTCAGAGGCCAGGCGGACACCAGGGAAAATCAGGCTGGAGGCAAAGGGACATGAGGGATTAAATCCTCAACCATCCACCTTTCAGGAAAGCTTGACTTTCCTGCTGGCCTCATTTGTATGCCAGGCTAAGGTGACACTGATATTCACTGGACTCCAACACCCCATGCCACCTCCCACAGCTTGGTCCATCTTATATTCTCCAGCCTCCCGCGCCTGTCACCAGAAGCACCTGCCGCACTATGCAGGCTTCTGGTCCTGTGTCTTCTCTCACTTGGTCTGGGAGGCAGGAAAAATGGTTCCTGTTGTGCATGCTCAGTATACACGGAGCACTTATCTATGGCACACTTGGCCGAGTTTAATCCTCTTAGCTATACTAAGAATCTATTATTTACCTTTGTACAGTTGAAAAAAATTGGATCATTCCCATCATCATATAAATATGTTGCCATTTCATCACACAACAGGAAAATGAGCCCCTTCCCTGACTGCGTTCTCCTCCCCAGCCCCACCCCATTGGTTCCTCGGAATCTTTGGAAAAGCCTTCACATTCGCCTCTTCCATTGCAGTTGGAAGTCTAATCAGTTTTTTGTTCCAACTTCCCAAAATGACTTTCTCTAAATAAAAGTCATCCTGTGACTACAGCAGTCAGCGTCAGCCTGTGACTACAGAAGTCAGAATCAGCTGTGACTACAGCAGTCAGCCTGTGACTACAGCAGTCAGCGTCAGCCTGTGACTACAGCAGTCAGCATCAGCCTGTGACTACAGCAGTCAGCATCAGCCTGTGACTACAGCAGTCAGCCTGTGACTACAGAAGTCAGAATCAGCTGTGACTACAGAAGTCAGAATCAGCTGTGACTACAGAAGTCAGAATCAGCTGTGACTACAGCAGTCAGCATCAGCCTGTGACTACAGCAGTCAGCGTCAGCCTGTGACTACAGCAGTCAGCATCAGCTATGACTACAGAATCTTATAAACAACAGATACATGACACCCTTAGTGACTACCCTTCATGTTAGAAGCATGACGTAATTTGCCAAAATATCTAGAGTCCCAGAAACCAAGATGAGAGCCTTGGTCTCCTCTTGCTATTTTGGTTCCTGTGACTCCTAAGCCCGCTGTCTTAACTTCTGATTTGATTCTCCTGTACAGCTCATATTGAAATCACAGCATTCTGTCTGGGACACTAGAAGGTAATGCTGGTTGAATGGATTCATGAGTATTCATGTTATTTCTCCAATAAAATGGTAACCATCTGAGGTGGGAGCCATACTCGAAACGTTTCTATCCCTGGCAGCTCTATAACAGACTATAAACTGGTGCGTGCAGCCAGCACTTCCACAGAGCACTTTATCATTTGCTTTTCTTCCAGGAAGAACACATTTCTTCAGTCCCTGGTATGGAGTGTGCCACAGGCCTGCGTCCGAGCTGCTGCCACAGACTCTTCCGCTCAGCTCTCCACCTCCTTTGCCTTCCTTGATGATGAGCAAACCTGTTTCTTTCCCTTCACCTCAAATATCAAAGACCCAACCTGTTTCTAAATCTCTATTTAAAAACTGCAGGAATATGTACCTTTCCTTTATTTATATAATTACATTGGACAAAATATGTCAGGAGCCATTTCCCCCCTAACAATCATTACAGAAACCATCACTCTAGGGAGTCTGCAGAGAACCTCACACCCATAGTTATGTTCTATTGTCAAAACCTACCCCTCACCCAATTAACTGCTAATCTAAGCGGAACCCGCCTCACATTCCAGCTATCCAGGGAACCAGGTGTGGCCACTTGTGACTTCTGGCCTGTCTGTCTGAATGTAACCGAGCTACGTGACCGGAACCACGCGGCCTGCGAGATCCCGTACCCTGCCCCTCATCCCTTACCATATATAAACTGTAACCCGTCCCTAATAAACTGAGGCCTTGACAAAGTTGCTTGGCCTCGTTCTTCTGTCTTAGCTCATTCCCTTCCAGGTAGCGCCCCTCCGAGACCCTGGAGTAACTGGATTGCGGGGTGGGTTACAACCCCTAGACTGAGTAGCCCACCCAACGCAATCCACAAAAATATCATTAGGGTATGTAATTAATGATAGCCACAATTTCCTATGGTTTTGACTCTGAATTGGCTACACAGAAAACTTCCACGGTGATGGCAGAGGGAGGCCCTGAGCCTCACTTTCCCTCCCGATGTCCTCTGTACCTCAACTAGAGATCAGAACTCACTAAACACAGCTGTTTGCTGGAGACAGGGCCACCCCACGTTTACAAACTTTCCCAAGTGTCTTACTGTAGTGGATTCAAAGGAAAGCAACATAGAAAAAGGCTCACCAACTTCCTGTTGCTATTTTCTTTTGATTATTGTTTCACGTAATTAAGATAAATTATATATCTTTTAGTGCATAAATTTTTCAATAGCTTCTCTTCAACACATCAAAGATTTTTTTACATTAAAAATTATTTTAAAATTAATATATTTTATGTGTCTGGGTGTTTTGCCTATATATACATCTATGCACCATGTGCATGCAGTGCCCAAGGAGGCCAGAAGAGGGCATCTGATCTAGCACTGCAGTTACAGTTGAGAGCCTGTTTGTGGGTACTGGGGATCAAACCCATCCTTAGGAAGAGAGTCAGTATTCCTAACCTCTGTGTCATCTCTCCAGGCCCAACACCGAAGACTTTAAAAACTAATATTGCCTACATGGCTTGACATTTGCTCATTATTTCTGTGATTTTAGTTACTGTCTTAAGCTTGGACAAACCATTTTATATAGGTAATACTGAGGCTCACATGGTAGCATCTTGTTCTACCAGTAAAGTGCTTTACCTCTCCCAAGCTATTTCATTCAAAATAAAAAGCCAGATGGGTCAACTGATCAGTGGGCTGAGACAAGCTCTCGGGCACGAGCCCGTGAGGGCGGAAGTGGGCTGTGAACAGTGCGAGTTAGCTCTCCTGCTAGCAGGGCACGACGCGGCCTCACTCACTTTCCTTCGGAGCTGTAGCTGTTCATGCTGCCGTCTGTGGATTCCCGGCTGGCCTGCCGGGTCATCCAGTTCCTCATCTCCACCGCCAGGCCGGTTTCCGTGCTTCTCTGGACAGTGCTCCGGAGCTTTTTACCCCCTGCTTCTGCAGAGACAGAAACCCGAAGCCATCAGAGTTTTGCCATCGCTGCCCGGTTACAGAACAGGCTGGCCAGCACCCGGAGCCTGCAAATGAGAAGAGCTGCGCCCGGAGAATTAAGAGACACAGGCAAAGTATTTTAAACACTCCAGAGCGGTGTCTCCCTGGGCGAGCAGCACAAGGTACCATCGTTTATTTCCAGTTAAAACATTGTTCAAATCATTAGCATGAGGAACAAAAAGATTCAAACTGAGGATAATAAAATAAGCTTTGTTTTCATTGTAATATTTAAATTACCATATCAATTTATGCCTCATTTTTTACTGTCATTTCTGAATGCCAAATTAATTTATGCTTACCTTTCCCCCCATTTCTTTTGTCTCAGTGAAATAAATAGGTCTTCATGTTACTTACAAAGAACCAGATGGTGAGGGTTACTCAATTTTTAGCTTTAATTTCTATACAAAGTTTAGGGTGCCCGCTATGAAAAGGCAAAGGAAGCTACACAAAGGGGACAACCCTATTTGAAGGCAGTTTTGATTCTGCTGGTAACTTCCAGAAAGATCGTGTAATACAAAATTCCTGACGTGTCATGTGCAGGACCTTTTTGTCCTAGGACAGTCATCTGGTGGCGTTTTCTCCCAGAATGCCATGGGAGGACCAGCACCAGGGAAGGGAGAGCAGCACCAGCTTGGCTATGAGCTAAATGTGCTACCTGGTGAGATCAGAGCCCCAGGGAGGGAGGATTGAGGTGGGCTTGACAAACGGGCCTACTGGGGCTCCAGGAAAAGAACCGTGTGTCTTGGGCAAGAGAGCCTGCACAGACAAAAGAGCAAAGCCACGCGTGATCATGTGTGGCCATGGCTCAAGCATGTGGTGTGGGTATACATGGAAAGAGCCAAAACCGTGAAGAGCCCAGCATGCTGGGTACAGAGTTGGGACACTACCGATTCATTTGCTCCTTGGCAGGCCTATTTGATTCATGCTGCTGCAGAAGCCCTTGGCGTTGGAGAAGAGCAGCCATGAGGTACGCTCTTGCAGCGGCTGGTGTTAGTAACTTCTCTGAAATGCGGTGCTGCTGCCGGCATGGCATGAGGTTCTGAGAGTTGCTCCCCTCTGACACAGCGCCCTCTGTGTCTCCCGTTTCTCATTCCCAGCTTTGAGACATATTAAAGCACTTCAGAGTAGACACAGAACACACATTGTGACATCTCTAGCGAGTCAAAGGATGCTATTTTAGATGTGCAGTAAACATGGCGTACTGATAAATGGCAAGGAAACAGAAGGCTTCCTCAGGAAGCGGGAAAGCTCATCAGAGGGATGCTGGTGATACTGGCGTGGAGACTCTGTGCCAGCCTTCTGCTTCACTTTGAAACACTTGCATAGAGACAAAGCTGAAAACAATAGTTTGTGGCCTCCTGTGGAACAGTGACTGAGTTCGCATGGCTCACCACTGGAGGCTACCATTAAAAGTCAGACCATGAGAAAAGCTGTATGAGCCAAGTGGTCAGTCCACAAACTAGATCTGTTATGGGAATAAAAAGACGGTCTATCGTGGTAGACGGAGCCAGCACCATCTTAATCAAGTCATTGAATTCGGCAGTGTACGGAATCACCTATCAAGTTATTCTGAACAAAAATGTACCAACTGTTTCTAATCAAGTCTTCTGGTTCTCAAAAACTATAGAAGGTAAAGTCACAAGACAAAGATCACACACACAAAGCATCCAGACAAAACCCAGATATGGGATATTGTTCAAGAGAACTGGCCTAGTCTCCTAAGATATTAACACCATGAAAACAAGGTAATCTAGATCAAAAGACAACAAGGACATGCAAGCCAGTGAGTAACCTTGGTTGTATGGATTTTTGCCTTGTTTGTAAAACCAAAATGAAACAGGAAGGCTTTTAAACAAAATCATTTTTGTGAAATGTCAAAATCATTAAAAGGCAATTTTAAGACAGGTAAGAAAAATCTGAATACAGACTGGATATTAATTAGATGATAGGCTGCTAAACTTTTAGGTGGATTATAGTATTATAATGAGTTTCCTGACTATTAGATATATGTCAAATATTTGGATGCAAAATCTTCTATTATCGCCATTTTACTTTCAAACGGTATAGGAAAAACAAATATACACATGCATAAGAAGAATGTTTTTAAGAAGAGGTGGCAGAGGTAACTGTAATATTCATCAGTCTAACATTAATGATCTGTGTGCCTGTGTCTCTCTGTGTGATGCATGCATGTATGTGCATGTTTTCATGCATAAGCACACGTGTGTAGGTAGACATGCACATACATGTGGCGGCGTGAGGCTGACCTCAGGTCTTCCTCAGTGGCATTCTATATTTCTCACAGAGGCAGGGTCTCTCAGCTGAACTCTGAGCTTGATGACTGGCTAATATGCAGACTGCTGGGATCACAGGCAGTGCCCATGCCTGCCTGACATTCGTTTCCTTGGGTGCTTAGGATCTAAAATTCTAGTCCTCGCACTTGCGCAGCGAGCCATTTACCCTGCCGTCCATCTCCTTAGTCCCTGAGGCTTATCATTTTATTTCAGAGTGATTCGAATAGCTACATCACGAAATATTCTCATTCTTTTCTCTCAGAAACCATGGAAATGCTAGGCTGATATGGGGAAGCCTGTGTGAGGGCTAAGTTCCTGCTTGATGTTTATTTTCTTCAGTACTAACCCAGGTGAATAACCACCATCACCTGAGACACACTTCAGGGGCACCTGGGATGTTTAGACATGCTGCAGGGGCATCTGGGATGTCTAGACACGCTGCGGGGGAATCTGGGATGTCTAGACACACTGCAGGGGCATCTGGGATGTCTAGACATGCTGCA
>NW_026067896.1:4838900-4861344 GCF_014885135.2 Alexandromys fortis | reverse complement strand
CCCCACACGACGCTCTTACGGGCTGTCTAGACATGCTGCGGGGGCATCTGGGATGTCTAGACACACTGCAGGGGCATATGGGATGTCTAGACACACTGCAGGGGCATATGGGATGTCTAGACACACTGCAGGGGCATATGGGATGTCTAGACATACTGCAGGGGCATATGGGATGTCTAGACATACTGCAGGGGCATATGGGATGTCTAGACACACTGCAGGGGCATATGGGATGTCTAGACACACTGCAGGGGCATATGGGATGTCTAGACACACTGCAGGGGCATCTGGGTGGGGATCTAGATATATATACAAGGAAACAGCACAGAGATGAACCCAGGTTATGTAAGGATAAAGGGGCCTAGGTTTCTAAAGATCTCAGGATGCAGAACAAGATCCTCATAAAACGTGAAGCAGAAATTAATAAGAATTAACAGGTGGCTCTCAAAACTGTTTCATGATTTAACATAAATACACTCAATCCAAAATCTTTGCTATACCCACCATCAAAACTGAAGAGCTAATAGCTGCAGTAACAGCGAGCTATGAAAAGAGGCCACAATCATGGTAGATAAAAAGGCTAGTAAAATCTATTCATGTTCCCATCTTTGAAGTTAGGTGTGGTCATGTGACTTCTTTGATCAATGAAATGCAAGCAAAACTGCTGGGTGTAACTTCAGGGTAGGAGATTTACCAGTGGGTGCGTGCTTAGCCAATATCTCTTCCTCTCTGGGGAAGTGGATAACAAAAGTTTGTCAGTCTGGGTCTCTGAGCACAGCCACACACAGAGACACACATGTATCCCACTGGAGACTTGGTTTATTCTGTGTAGAGCCATTTACGTACTTTTGGTTGTCATTAAAATCCAACCAAACTTACTCTGACAGATACACACAGAACAGCATAAAAAAGAGGCTTCAAGCTGGGACAGAACTCAGGTGCTAAACTCAAGATTAAAGAAGGAAAGGCGGAGCTGCTGTTGTCATGACTGGGAGCCATGTAGAGCCATTCTGGATATAAAACCTTTGTAGGTCCTGCTTCATAGCAGCACATATGTATATCATGGCCGTTACCATCTATGTAAGAAAATGGGCCAGGTCCACAGCGGGCGAAGCGTATACATTTTAACTTCGATCTTCACAGTGGCAAAACCTACTCCTGTTTCTCAAAGCGGGTCAGTTTCTATTTTCATTCCATATTTTGGACACTGATTTTAACTTGCAGTTACCCAGTGACTTGAAACCTCATGAATTTTCTCCTTGAATGTTCAGGTAAGCTTCAAAGCATTGTTTTATGCTTTTATGCATAGTGTTGGGATTCTTACCATCCATACACTTTTATTCACTCATAAGGACTGGGAAAAGGCCAGTGCCATTGTTTCCTCGCTAACTGTTGGCCTCGTGAGCACAGTGACGACATCCTTAGAATAGAGCAGGAGTCGCTGTCAGCAGTCACCCCCGGAACACACACTCACTTCACTCTCTGGGCACGGCTCTGTAGACCCGCCCACACCAACAGGTGGGGATTCCACCAGATGATGCTCTGGCCGTCAAAGAGTACTGAACATAATGTAAAAAACAAACAAAACGACAAAAACCCAAACAACAACAACAACAACCCATGAACAGCTGAAAAGGGCCCCAACCACTTTTGCGTCTTAAATCATCCATAAAACAAAGTGATCACAGCAGAGACCCAGAACACCCTTTCTTTGTGAATTCCTATAGCTATCAATACTAACTTTTAACAAGAAATAAAGCCGAGATAATGACGCCTCATGCGACTTGTCATGTGTGAACATTCTATTGTTCTTTCTGTAACAGTAAATTTATTTTGGTATTCTCAGCACAGCTAAATATTAGAAGCTGTAGCTCCCAGTGGTTTTTCTGTTTGTTTTTGCGGGGTTTTCATGTCCTCTCTGATGTTGCTGCTCTGGAGCGCGGGAAGTCGTCAGCTCCGGATCCCAAGTTAAACCACTAAGAGAGTTGTTATCACAGTTCTTGGCTTTCCCCTTCACTAGTCAATGCCAGGCCCTCTACAGTGAGGGAGAAACAGCTCTGGTGTCGTACGATGCTCACTGGATGTCCAGGGCTCTGTTTTCACGTGTGTGAGTGATCTCAGATGTTTTAAATTCAAGTTCCCACTTAACTGTTTGCAAACTATGGGTAGGGAACTTAGGTGTCTGAAACTCAACATTCTAATCTGCAGATCTCAGCTGATACTTAGCCTGTGCCTTTGCATACAGGACCTGCAGGTGGCATTTAACTAACAGTGCCGCGTAAGAGTGGATGCTCTACGTGACAGGCCTCTAAAGGCGTAAAATGCTATACACATCTTTATCTGAAAACGACTAGAATCGCATGTGAAATTGCCTAAACTAGTCCACACTTCTCCAGCTTACTCCGTGTAAATTACCACGGCCCTACTACACCAAGGGAAGGAGCTTCTGGAAAAAAGACAAATGAAGTTTCTCATCCAAGCTCACTTTTGGGAGGGGAGCAGAATTACATTGGAAAGTAACTGGGAACATAGAATTAAACTGAATTGCGGGAAGAAAAACATGAAAAAGTTACCAGCCCACCTTATCCAATTTTGTTCAAGTCTCTAGACCTGCACAGCAAGAAGCCAGCGGAAAGCTGTGGAGCTTCCTCCTCGGTGCAAACTTCAGGCGCCGTGGAGAGTAAGGGAGAGCAAACAGCGGGGCTGTGGGCAGATAAATGTGCTCCCTCGTGTCAGTTTCTGCTGGCCACGCCAAGGACTTGACTGTTCCCATGTGGGACTCTTTTGCTGTCATTGCCGTTGCTTCTTATTCTAAATGGTGATTTTATTCTATCCACCTGTCGCTACCTCACTGCTTTAAACTGGATCTTCAGGACAAGTGATTCTTATTCTTATATATCATCATACACTGAAGAACCATCTCTTAATATGAGAAAAAGAACTATAAGTCACACAAAGGTTCTAGAACCCAACAGTAAATGGGTGAGAGTTTAAGATAGTTTTCCTGAGCAGGGATGATTGGGACATGCAAAAATGACTGTGTATGGATATTTGGGTAGTCAAATTTGCAGCAAATTTAAAACATGAGAAAGCCATGTAGGTTGTAGGCAGGTGAGAGACTTGCCTCCCGGCTGCACCCAAACCCTGACCACCCACTGGACACTGTCCTGCCAAGACCCACGCTGCTGCCCAACCCCATATGCCTTAACATCCTCCCTGTGGTCAGCACTCCAACAGACCCCAGCAGACACATAGGCCCAGGTGCAGACCACACCAGTTGGAAGAACAGGCACAGGCACAGGCACAGGCACAGGCACAGGCACAGGCACAGACACAGGCACAGGCACAGCAGCACAGCAGCTGGAAGAAAACACGAGTAAACAGCAGTATAAGTCAACAACCACAAGTGCAATATGGTGCCACCAAAACTCAGCGGTCTTACAACAGCAAGGTCTGAGCAGCTGAAATGCAAGAAAATGAACTTAAAAAGGCTCTTAAAGAGGAAATGAAAAATTCCCTTAAAGAAGTTGAGGAAAAGGTGAAAAATACTTGGAAGAAATCAAGAAATTGTTTAAAGAAAGCCAAGGAAAAAAACCAAACAACCAAAATAGGTGAAGAAAACTGTTCAAGACTTGAAAACAGAAATAGAAACAAGAAAACAAAAACTGAGGAAATTCTGGAAATGGAAAATCTGGGGAAGCAAACAGGAACTATACATGCAAACATCATCAATGGAATAGAAGAGATGAAAAAGAATCTCAGGCATGGAAGTTACAATAGAGGAGATAGATTTATCAGCCAAAGACTAACACAAATACCCATGAAATATCAGAAGCCATGAAAAGACCAAACTTAAGAATAATAGGGATAGAAGGAGAAGAATTCCAGCTCAAAGGCACAGAAAACATATTCAACAAAATCATAGAAGAAAACTTTCCCAACCTAAGAAAAGATATGCCCATGAAAAACAAGAAGCTTACACAACACCAAATAGACTGAACCCTCCCAAAAGTCCCCTCACCACATAATCAGCAAAACACTAAACATACAAAATAAAGAAAGAATTTTAAGAGCTACAAACAAGTAATATATAAAAGCAGATCTATCAGAATTACACCTGACTTCTCTATGGAAACTCTGAAAGCCAGAAGGTCCTGGATAAACATTTTAGGACACCAAAGGACCATGGATGCCAGTCTAGACTACTATATCCAGCAAAACTTCCCATCAACATAGATGGAGAAAACAAGGTATTTCACAACAAAACCAGATTTAAACAATACCTACCCACAAATCCAGCCCTACAGAAAGCACTAGAAGTAACTCCAGTGCAACAAACTCAGTTACATCCACAACAACACGGGCAATAAAAAAATCTCACAACAGCAAAACCCAAAGAAGGGGAACATACACACTTCCATTACAACCAACACACACACAAAAAAAAAACAGGAATTAACAATCACTGGTCAATATCTCTTAATATCAATGGACTCAATTCACCAATAAAAGACATAGATTAGCACAAGATCAATTCTTCTGTTGCATACAAGAAACACACCTCAACCTCAAAGACAGAGTAGAGGGTTGGAAAAGAGTTTCCAATCAAATGATTCTAAGAAGCAATACAGTGTAGCTATCGTAATACCTAACAAAATAGACTTCAAACTAAAATTAATCAAGAGATGGAGGACATTTCATATTCATCAAGGGGAAAATCCATCAAGATAAGGTCTCCATTCTGAACATCTATGCTCTAAATACATCACCCACATTTTTTCAAAGAAACATTACTAAAGCTTAAATCACACATCAAATCCCACACATTAATAGTGGGAAACTTCAACACTCCACTCTCACAAAAGGACAGGTCTGCCAGAGAGAAACTTAACACAGAAACAAGGGAACTAACAGATGTTATGACTCAAATGGACTTAATAGATATCTATAGAACATTTCACCCAAACACAAAAGAATATACCTTCTTCTCTTATTTTTATATATTTTTAATAACTTGCTATTTCTCTCTATTCCTTTTTATTCATTGAGTATGAGCAGTCAGGAAAGGAAAATGTATAGATGATATCTAAGGTAAATAACATGGCTTTCTTTTGTTAATGCATCATTTTTTATTCATTTTATTTACCAATCACAGATTCCCCTCCCACCTCTCCTTATCCCATTTGAATGGAGATGGAGGAGGAGTGGGGGAGGGGCAGAAGAACAAATGAGGAATAGAGCGAAATAGCAAGTTATTAAAAATATATAAGGGGCTGGAGAGATGGCTCAGTGGTTAAGAGCATTGCCTGCTGTTCCAAAGATGCTGAGTTCAATTCCCAGCAACCACATGGTGGTTCACAACCATCTGTAATGAGGTCTGGTGCCCTCTTCTGGCCTGCAGACATATACACAGACAGAACATTGTATACATAATAAATAAATAAATATTTTAAAAAATATATAAAAATAAGAGGTAATCACATTGAATTTAATAGCTAGCCTTTTAGCTACTGTTAACCATATTGTATAATCTAGTGATTTTTTTCCTAAGGTTTTCTTGGTCATGCCTCCATTCACATCCATGTACTTGCTAGGGCTAGAATGTAAATGGATATGTTACACATATATGTAACACATAGTCATACAACTCCAACCTACATAAGTTTTTTTATTTAGTAGGTGAGATAAGCTAGTAAATGAATTCCCAAGGTGATATGTGCTGAGATTGGTATCAGCGGCCATGCATCACTAGTGCTGCGAACTTTCTGTCAGTGATGGAGATATTCTATAACTGAGCAGTGGCCAAAAAGGTCATCGCTAGACACACGGGGCTACTAAGCACCTGAAATAGGCTCAAGCCTCATGTACTGGATAACAGAGATCTACAGGTTCAGAAAAGAAGTGAAATATCTTAAATAGTTTCAATAAAAGAAGGGCTAACATAATATATTAAGTCTCAATATTACTCCAAAATACGTCTTAGCATAGGCTTTGCACATAAAAACAAGCTAAGCTAAAAGAAATTAAGTTTCTTACTTAGGTAGTTGACTAGGCAGAGGTGGAATTGCCAGTTCAAATCGAGGTCCACACAAGTTTTCTCCACCTAGAGAAGCTCTTGGGGTTTGCAGGAGAGCTCACAGGCTATGGACTGAGTGCTGATGAACAACACAGTGTACACACGGTAGCAGTGGGAGAGAGTGCGCAGAGACAGAACTCTTGAGCAAGGGGGCAGCTTCAGACATTCAGCAATTAGATGTGGAAGGACTCAGAACACCAGGACGAAGGCTTTCCTTAGAAGGAATGGGAATCTGGTTTGCTCTATATCAGCGGCTCTCAACTTTCCTAATACTGTGACCCTTTAATACAGTTCCTCACGCTGTGGTGACCCCATCCATAGAAATATTTCTGCTGCTATTGCATAACTGTAAGTTGCTACTGCTATGGACTGTAATGTAAATATCTGTGTTTTCCCATGTTCTTAAGTGATGGACCCAAAGGAGTCAGAGCTGCAGGGTGAGGACCACTGCTCGGGAGGCAGTGGAAGAGGACTGGCTCCAGAAAGCAGGAAGCAGGCAGGGATATTATCAGAGATTTCAGAGATAAGCCCACTGATTCCAGACAACCAAGTTGCCAAAGAGAATGAGAAGACACAGAACTGAGAAATGATGCGAACAGAGCAAATATTCTTGGTGGAAACTGAAAACTCCAAGTTTTCTGGGTCACATTTGGTCAATAAATGTGTTTGTTTGTCCCAGATAATGTTGAGATTTTTACATTTTGCTGCCAATATTTTAAAGTTTAAGGGTTTTATGGGAAAAAAAAACCCCACAAGTTTACAATTGTGTTGAGGACAAAAAACAAAGTCACTGTGCCAACCTGGATCAGACAGCTTGGCATTGCCCAGAATAACCCCACCTCTGGATGGGCTCCCCCAGTTCTCAGCCCTTCCTTGCTCCTCTCCTGCCTCAAGGATCGATGTCACCCTTGCGGCAAAGACCCTAAGGGAGCAGCAATCACAATTGATCTACTTATTTGCAATAGCAAAAATAATTTTCCTTGTGTTTTAGTCTCATGAAATAAAATCTAAATCAAGGTATTGGCTAGACAAAAGCAGCTACCTATAGGGACGTCAGAGCAGCTCACAATGGTGCCCTTACCACTGCCCACAGAAGTCTATTACCAGTGTGATCTAAACCCCACATGAGGCCCTGGCCTCTGGGTATGTTAGTCAGGGCTAGACTGGCAATGAAATCTCTTCTCTGCAATTTTGGGATTGGGATTAAGAAAGGCACAGTTTACAGAATGATGGAACTGTAACGCATGAATGCAGAGGTTACTTGCTAACATGGTTCACTGGACATGTGTTCTGGGTAACAGAGCAAAAGAGAGTCACTGGGGGGGGGGCAAAGCAGTCACGTGAGGTGGGAATGAGGGCAGGAAAGGGAAGCGGCTGCTCTGGCTTTCTTTAGAGCAACTTGATGCCTAGATGACTCTCTTTAGAGATTTGGTGAAAAGTCTCTGCAAAAACATTACTTACACACATGCACATAACACGCGTGTGCACACACACATATGCATGCACACACATTCCCATTTATTTCCAGATTTAAAAAAGAGAACTATTTCCAAACTAAAAGTGAAACTATTATTTTACGCTAGCATTTTCTTTAAACACCTCATCTTGTGAATACACGGCAGTAGTAGGTAGATCTCCTGCCTCCCCCAATCCAAAACCAGTACAACACAAGGTAGAATACAGAATAATCTTCTTTAACCCATAATAATGATCTAGCATATCACAGCAGAGAGCCCTTTCACTGGATGGATACAGTCCTGGATAGTGATGGGTGGTTGCCATGACAACTTCCTAGCCAGTTTCTTCTGTGAATCCTTGCATTACACAATGTCTCCACAGGGAAACTCCATCCATTGTCCCATTGCTGGCTTTGATTTAATGACTCTAGTGAAGTATGAAGGCAAACTTGGGTCTACTTTGACTCCTATATTTAAGATTCCAATTACTTCAAGGCAATGTTTCTCAAGCTGTTGTCATGATACCTGTATGGGTGAACTACCCTTTCACAGATGCTGTCCAAGACCACTGGAAAACACATATATTTACAACTCATAACAATATCAAAATTACAGTTATGAAGTAGCAGCAAAGTAATTCTATGGTTGGGAGTCACCACAACTTGATGAACTATATTAAAGGGTCACAGCATTAGGAAAGTAGAGAACCATTGCTTTAAGGGCACTCTGGACCTAAGTCCTTTTGTATGTGTTGCTTTTATTGGTTAATGAATAAAGAAGCTGCTTTGGCCTGTGATAGGGCAGAGTAGAGTTAGGTAGGAAAACTAAACTGAATGCTGGGAGAAAGAAGGCAGAGTCAGAGAGATGCTAGAAATTTGCCTGGTAAGCCACAGCCATGTGGCAACACACAGATTAATAGAAATGGGTTAATTTAAGATGAAGAGCTTGCTAGGAATATGCTAGAGTCATTGGCCAAGCAGTGTTATAATTAATAAAATTTCTGTGTGAATATTTTGGGCTGGGGCAGCAGGGAACAAACAAACAGTCTCCCCCAATACCTAAGATATTGAAAGATGCTGATTCTTAGGTCAAATCTGAGTTGACGTGTTTATCCATTTATATGTTTTTTCTTAACCTCCAAAATATCTTAGTTTACTTTGTCTGCCTTAAGTACAAATCTAATATAAAAATGTGTCCTTCTTAAATATTATTTAGACTCACTTAATGAAATGATATTTCATATAAAATTATAATGTAAGAAAAATGGTATCTATAAAAAAGATCGACAGTAGCTGTGGTGGTTTAAAAGAAAATGGTCCCAAAGGAACTGGCACAATAGATGTGGTCTTGTTGAACAAAGTTTGTGACTATGGAGGCGGGCTTTGAGGTCTCATATATGCTCAAGCCATGTCCAGTGTCTCAACCACTTCCTGTTGCCTGTACACCAAGATATAGGAATCTCGACTACCTCTCCAGCACCATGTCTGCCGGCATGTCATCATACTCCCAGCCACCGAGCTCCCCATCATGATGATACTGAAACTGTAAGCTGCCTCATCAAATGTTTTCCTTTATAAGAGTTGCCATGGTCATGGCGTCTCTTCACAGTAATAAAAACCCAACTAAGGCAGAAGTTGGTACCAGGGACTAGGGTATTGCTGTGATAGGCCTGACCACATTTTTATTTAGAGGCATCTGGTCTTTGGTACTTTGGGTTAGGAAAACAGAGGCATGCTTTAAGTGTTGGCTAATGGGTCATACTAGCAGGAGAGGGGAAGACAGTGCTGCTTTGTGTGATCTGATAAACTGTGGGGGCTCACTCAAGAGGAGAAGAATTTTACTGTTGCCTAGAGAACATTCTTCTGATATTTTGGTGAAGAATGTGGCTGCATTTTGCCCTCGTTTAAAGAGTCTGCCTGAGGCTAAAGTGGAGAGTTTTATATTAATTTCGCAGACAGAGGAAATCTCAGAACAGCCTGGTATAGACTTTATTGTGTGGTTATTAGCAGTAACTCTAATGACGATTATAATGAAAAGGAGCAGGATGAGCAGGGTAAATTCCAAAATGAAAATTTTGAAAAGGAAAGGCGCTCCAGGAAGTGGAACAGAACTAAATTCTGTGTTCAAGGAGATAAACAGATGAAGAAATGGAATAACAGGAGTGGTGACCTCAGGACAAGATCCCACCCAACCAAGTTTTCAACTAGTGAAAAGGAACTAAGGCTGAGGCTGGCAGATCTCTGAGTTTGAGGCCAGCCTGGTCTACAGAACACGTTCAAGGACAGTCAAGCTTAGGCAGTAAAGAAAACCATCGGAAAAAGAAAGCTGATGAAGATATGATTGAACAAGGGGACGTGTTCCAGCCCCAGCGAGCAGTGGAACAGGGCAGCTTTGACCACGTGGCTCTGGTTTTAGGGTTACGGATAGAAGAAAGGGGCTATGGAATTTGCATGACTCTCAGAAGAGACTTTGAATTTGGGACTTTAAAACATGGCTGAGACTGTGACAGACTATGGGGACTTCTGAAGTTGGGATGAATGTATATTTGCATTGTGGTATTGTTACAAGTTTATGGGGGCCCAGTAGTAGAACATGGTGATTTGAAAGAAAATGGTCCCCAAAGGGAGTGACACTATTAAGAGGTGTGACCTGTTTGGAGTAGATGTATCTTGATAGAGGAAGTGTGTCACTGTGAAGGCGGGCTTTCAGGTCTCATATATGCTCAAGCCACACTCAGTTAATCAGTTATCTTCCTGTTGCCTGGAGGTCAACATGTAGAATTCTCCAGCTCCATGTCTGCCTACATACCACCATACTCCCAGCTGCCATGCTCCCTGCCATGACGGTGATGGACTGCACCTCTGAACTGTAAGCTGCCACCTCAACAAGATGCTTTCCCTTGTAAGGGTTGCTGTGGTCACAGTGCGTCTTCACAGTTATAGACACCTAACTAAGACAGCCGTCTATGCATTTCTCTTGCCCCACTTTGGCTTCGGAAAGTGTGTAAATACTGTGATCAGACTTAAAAGCCCTAGATCACACACTGGGAAACAGTTTAGAGGGAGAGCTGGTTTTGCTTGTGTTCAGCTGAAATGGAAAAGCACAGGACAGCTACTCAGTGCTGGTGGCAGCACCTGCTTTCTGCACTTAGCAGGGTGACCCTGGCAAGCATGGAGGATACTTTACCAGAGCAAAGGTGAAGCTCTGTTCCTCAGGAAAGACAGTATTACCAACTCCACACCGGATTCTCATCATCCCATTGAATGAACGGCCTCCTAAGGTGTGTGTGTGTGTGTGTGTGTGTGTGTGTGTGTTTACATAAGTCCTGTTACTGAGCTGGTTTCTATCTAGCTCACAGTGGCCTCAAATGTGTGGTCCTCTTGCCTCTCACTCTTTTGTACCAGGAGTATCAGGTGTGCACAGCTGTGACCAGATGAAAGGATCTTTCCTTTGATAATCCTCACGGCCTCTATCATATGCAGATGGGGTTTTCCTTTAATAATCCTCACGGCCTCTATCATATGCAGATGGGGTTTCCTTGGTTTTCTAGTGATTCTTAAACTACTTTCATTTCTTTGTTGGTTTTCTTATGATTTAATTTTCAAATGACTGGTACATGGAAGGAATTAAATGCTAACTTATTTAGTCACTTTGTGTGGAGTTGACAGGATCTTTTGTTCATGGTGGTCAAATTAAGTTTCAATTAGAGGTGGTAAAGTCTAAAATACTGGGGAAGTGAAATTTGTCACATAGTATAGACATAACGAACTAAGAACCATGAGCTTAAAACGTCAGGGAACATGGAGATGGCCTCTATGAGACCCTTCTGCATCGGCAACTTTGCCACACTAATGTTTTTTTTTTCGTGGAATCAATGGATGGGAAACTGTAGGGTTGCTTCTACAATTACAAATGGAAGGGCATATTGCCTGAAATAGTTTCTATATTCTTGTAATTGCCAAAAATACTCAAATAGTCAATCAATTCTAATCGCTTATATCAGGAAAGAAGACTTACTGTTGGAACCAAATAGGTTACAGAGTGAAAATATAACATGTTCAAAGAGGATAAAGAAAAAATTACATTTTAACAGGAAGAGTAGTCTTTCTATTAGTTTTCTCTAAAATAGCCCCAGAGCTATGGAGAATGTCTTTCTGGAATATACACAGGGCAGAGGATGAAAAAACAAACTTGCAAGTATGCAGAAAAGATGAAACAATGACCAGTCTGTCTGCACAGTAAATTAACTTTGCTTCTAGCCTGACTCAAATCAGCCACGCTGGCATTTGTTATCTGTAGGCAATGTGTTTACCTTCTCTGAGTCTATATTTTCACAAGAGCAAAACAACAAAAATAATCTTGAAGAATCCCCATGAAATAAAAGGAGGAAATACGGAGAAGATGCATGATTAATGCTAACCATTACTGGGCTCAGTTTTCAGGACCATAGCTTCCAACGAGGAGATACAATATAACCACCATGAATCAACACTTAAAGCACCTCAGTCAGCAGTGTAAACACTATGCCTTGGATCCCAATTCCACTACTTCCTAGCTGAGGAATCTGGACAGTTTCCGAATATGTGCAGGATGCAGTTTTATGAGACTGGAAGCTCATATTACTGATGCCTGAATCAGCATTTCACACTCTCTCAGGGGACCCTTCTTTAATTCCTAAGTCGGGCTTTCTTCATGTCTCAATTACACTGCATCTTCCCTCACTACCATGTGTTACGGTTAGGAAGAGTTGTTCCTATTTTCTTCATTAGACCCTGAGAAGGTGAGACAGCACACACTCTGACAGCTACAAACACATCAGGCGCCCTCCACGAGTATTTCTGAACAAATGATTGGGAAGAATTTGGTCTCTCTAGTGATCTCTTGGGCACTTTCTGTAGAGAATGACAATGCTTAGGGACACTGTATAAGAATGAGGCGAGAATTCAGCTATTGCACTGTTTCTGGGGGACCTTTTAAATGATTTCAAAAAAGGAAGAGAAGAAAAGGAAACCACTAGCGATATCCACCTGGTTTACTGAGCAGACTGATAATTTAGTCAATCACAGTGATTGGAAGATCACTGCTTCCATTAAATCAACTGTTCTCTATGAACTTGGAAGTCACCTTTGGAGGCATTTCCTTTTCTTGTGAGCTAGAATAGGTCTCACAGCTACGACTATAGTAACGTGTCTAAGCATGTTACCCACGTGAACCTCATGTGTTCTGCATGGGTGTCTCAACAGAATAAACAGGCAGAGAAGTCCTGCTCTGGATGCTTGGTGTCTAAGTCTCACAGAGCTGTGGGGATGTTGAACAGTTTCTGAAAACACAGGAATTGCGAGAGTTAAGCAGTGTCATGAAGCCAAAGAAGTTAGTTTGGATTCATTTCTCGTGGCTGTCAGTTGACTCTGGGCCAATGAAGGATTCATTCGTGCAAAGCCCCCTCCATGTTGTGAGCAGAGGCATATATGGAGCATTTAAAAATGCTACCATCCTTGTGGAACATTTTGTCTTGGCAACTCAAGAAGCAATATTATTGCACAGAGATCTGTTCCAGTTTCTCATGTGTATATGTAGAAACTTCCTTTGGGATTTGTCTGTATGAGACACAGATAAGTGAATGTACTTTCAATTTTGAAAAATCTCCACATTTTGTTTAAGCCTTTTTACTGTCTCAAAATGCTTTTAAGGTGGTATCTTGTAAACCCCCAAATCCCAGTAATTACTGAAGAATGGTTAGCTTATGTGGAGTAAACTCAAGATTGAGGAATTGGCATCAAACATGCTTAGAAATAAGTTAAAATAGTCTACATTTTATTTAAATATAGGTATTTTCAGACACACTTAACTTTGAATTATAGCTTCCATACTTACTAGGTTAGTGAGTGTGTGCAGTAAAGTATCCATAAAGAACAATCTAGAACCTGGGAGCTGAGCACACAGACTGTGCTTGTGACTCCAGACTTCAAGTGTTATCTCCACAGCCAACTGGCTGGTCAAGCTTGTGAATTTCTTCTTGCCTTAGCATCCTCACTTGTGAAACATGGCTAAAAAGGTTATGAGCCCTCAAGGCTAAACACTGTAGGATATAAGCAGTGCCTAGCAAGTTAGGAGTTCCAAAAACCAGCTACAGTTATGGTTGTCCAGTTATTCAGTGAACTGTTTTGAATTGTTTGACTTTGTTCCTTTCCTAGAATTATAAATAAGTCAGATGTAAATGCACAAAACATAAAAACAAGGCTAAGGATGAAAACCAAAAGTCATAGTGTTACATAGGGAGTTACTCTAGTGTTACATCTGTATTTAAGTGTCTTTGTTTATAGCAAATTAACATTCAACAGCAAGCCAGAAGAACCTTGGGCAGCCGCAGTGATCGGTCTGAAGACTGACCATAGCACTGATTGCTCGGCAGCTACCTTGTCCCTCCCTCTCCAGAGAAAGCATGGGAAACTAGAGCTGGGTGGATTCCTGGTAAGAAACCAAAGCAAGCACATCTTTAATTCTACACAGCAGAGTGATCAGGACAACCAGATTACTGTGGGTAGAGGCCTAGGACGGGTGCAGTTCGCAAACAGTATTTCTACCGTTATTACTCAGTTTCTAACATTATTATAAACATTAATTAGCTTATGAACAAAATTTTCAGTGTTAGTCTTATGAGAGTTCTTCATCAAGGAAAAGCAGGATCTGTTATTCAAAACTTCACGTGGGCCTGCAAATGTCTCGGTGAAAAGTTTGATATGGCCAGTCCCTTTTACCTACAGAGGCACTGTTGAACAGAAGAGACAGCCAACAGCCAGAATCACACACCGCATCTAGAGAACCAAGTTCCGAGAGCACACAGTGCAATCGCACCTTTAGTGTGTCCACTGTCTACCTGTCCGCCACACATTCCCCCCACCTCCGCACCCTGCTTTTGGCTGTCACAGGCTGGGACACCTCAAGTTTTGCTGCTGCCGTCCTCCTTAGATTCCCGAGATTTCTGTCTTCCAGACTACATGCTGACTGACACACAGCCTGCGGACTTAGGAAATCAACAAAAGCAAATAGGGTGGGGGGCACCCAGGAAGCGCCGCCTGCCTCCATCCAGTCTTACAGACTCATTCAGCACCCAACTCCATAATTCAGTCTCACTAGGTCAACTATTTCCCGGGAGAGCCTGTGGAGCTCTAACAACCTGCAAAAAGTGCTTCTCAGCCCGGTGCTGTAGGGGTCTTCCAGGCACAGTTCCCGCAGCGCAGAGGCTATTTTGCGTTCTTACCTGAGGCCAAGCCTCCCGACACGGATCCCAAAGGATCTACAACAGAAATGCTATCCAAGAGGGGCAGGAACAGCGGTCCTCACCTTCCTCTTCTTCCAGGGAGTTCATGCAGGGAAAGTAGCCTGCTAGAGCTTCAAAGGAGGCGGAGAGGCTGCTCCGACTCTGGGAGCGCTGCATGGAGCGCCCCGCGGCACCCGTGCCCCCCAAGCCCTGCCGGCCCATCTTGCTGGAGGACCCGCTTTTCCCGCGGTACAAGATACGAGGCGTCTTGGCGGCTGGTGCGCGGCGACCGCTGCGGTTCCAGAGCTGGGGAGTCGCCGGCCGGGCTGGTACGGCGGAACCCCAGGGTTCCGGTCCCTGTCTCCCCGACCCAACCCGGCTGGGACGTGGCCGGGACTTTGGCTTTGCTGGAGAGGGATCCGGAGGAAAGTCGTCGAGAGGAGCTGCCGCTCACTGTGGAAGTTCGAGGTGTCGCCAAGGGGAGCTGAGGATCCCGGAGGCTGGAGCCGCTTGCCCGGGCGCCCTCCCTCGCTGGGAGATGCTGCTGATGCTGAGCTCGCCGCCAATCAGCGGCTGGAGGGGGCGGCACCGCGGCACTGATGCCCGGCGCAACTCAGGTTCTGGCCTGCAGACCCCTGGTAGATGCCGCTGTTTCCCCCTTTGGCATGGCCAGCACCTGAGAATGGTGACTAATTATGTGTAACGAGCCTGGCAGCTCGGAGTGGTGATATGCAGGAAAATTCCTGGTAGCCTCTTTCCCTTAATTTCCCTTCAGCGGCTGTTCGCAGTCCTCAGGTGTGGATGAGAAACGCTATCTTAACCACATTTTAACCATGTCTTATGAAAACCTACATTAACCCTTTCTTTTGAATCTTAAAGTAACGGTAAAAAGTCAACAGGAGAGTTCTTTAGAAAGAGACACGAGAAGCAGCAACGCGGGGGAAAAGCACAATGACGTTTGTAAAGTTAGTGTTCATTCCAGGAATCTCTGATTCTTTCTTCCTCTACATAGAGCAATCAGCTGCCCACTCTCGCTAAGAATAACACCACCAAGTGTAACGGCACGGTGAAAGGTTACATCTTAACATAAGTTTGGAAACAACACAGACTCACTAAAAAAACAACACAGTTGATAAGCAAAGTTACCAGAATGTTTCTGCAAGATGGAAATCTCTGTCCCTGAGCACAAAGCAAATTTGATACACTTTACTAGGAGTGAGAAGAGAAATCTAAGTTTCTAAAAACGTTAGGGAAGGCATTTACTCTGTCGATTTTCCTAAGGAATCTCTCTCTCTCTCTCTCTCTCTCTCTCTCTCTCTCTCACACACACACACACACACACACTGATCTCACACGGGCACAGGTATATACACACACACGTTTTTTATTTGAAGTACTAGGAGATTCAAATGTTCAAGTTCAGTTAGTTAACTAAGCTTCTGGCAAATGCCAGGTATCCTTGTAGATGCTTAAATACAACAGTTTTCAAAACAGTAGAAAGTCCCCCATTGAGACCAAAGTGAAGTGTGTGTGTGTGTGTGTGTGTGTGTGTGTGTATTGCCAGAAGACAGGAGTTAGCGAGCAGCAATAAATCAGTAGACAACATGATGTTGAAAGTGAAAATAAATGCAAACAGAGGCAAGGGCACGGGCGTACGGCGGTCTAGGAACACCATAGCTGTCACTGGCTGGGTGGCATGTGAGAAGAGAAGAGGTTTGAAGACAGTAGGAAGGAGGACCTATAGGCTGGTGTCTCACACGGACACGGACTTGCTGCTGAGAAGCAAAGGGTGGAGCAAGAGAGAAGGGATGGGCCACACAGAATAGGTTAAAGCTTGGCTGTCAGACATGGCTGTTCAGGAGGGATGAGAATGCCCAAATGGAACAATACTCTCACCTCTTCCTAAAGATGCAAAACCTTCAGCACAAAAAACTGCCACTCTAACAAAAAGGTTGTTATTTAGACCAAGTTTTCCTGTTTTTCAGCTAAACATGCATCCTTTCTTGTTAATATTCCCACAGCTGGGAGTCCAGTCTCCTTTTCAGTATCCACTCTGTTACTATCAACAGCACAAAGAACAGATGCAGATCAGAGAGCTCTAGGAACACGTTTTCAAACACACCAGTTTAATCGAAAGAATGGGAGCTGTTTACCGTTAAACAAAAATTCCATCATAGGAACAGAGAAAAACTCACAGACATATAGAAGCGGGAAGGATCTTATATTTTCTGGACTGTCAGTCATGATGTCAGTGAGTGCTGAAAATAACTGACTAGCATTCCACCAGTGATTTATTCATTTATTTTAAAATCTTCTGTGACTGAGTATATGTGTGTATGCATGTGTGTAAATGTGTGCTTGTATGTGTATGTATATATGTATGTATGTATGTATGTGCGAGTGTGTGTGCGCCTGCACACATCTGAGTGCTGGTGCCTTCAGAGGTCAAAGCATGAGATTGCCCCCAGAGCTGGAGTTACAGGTGGTTGTGAGTCACCTGATGTGGTTGCTGGGAACCAAACTCAGGTCCTCTGGGAAAGCAGCAGTGCTCTTAACCACTGAGTCATCTTTGCAGTTCTTGGTCAAACTTTTAAATAATGAAAATCAAATAAAATCATCAGAGTTCAGCTCGGAAACTCAGGACAAGGGAGAAAGGCTACTTTACTTGGGGGAAGAAGGGTTTAAGGTAAAAAGAATGAACACATACATAGATGGATCACAACAGGATCAGATAACTCTAGTTTCACATGGTAATTTAGAGCATAATCTGAAATTATTGAGGAAAATTGGATTCTACTTTATTAGTCCTATGTGCAATTGCTTTAAAAATATTTCTAGTTTCACATAAAGATATGTATTTAATGATATTTAGCACTGTTTGCACTTCTGTTTTTGAGATGGGTCTCATTATGTAGCCCAGACTCACCTCAGATTTAGAATCTTGCTGCCCCAGTCTCTTGAGTGCTGGGAACACAGAGTGTACCAACATATGTGAGCTGTTTGTACATTTTTATCAAGCCCGGTTATTAGTCCCTGTTCTGCTCAGACACACCTACTGTCATCCCTGGTTAATTCAAAATGCATATAATCAAACTACTAATAAAATTGGAAACTGTCCAAATCCAAGACACAATGTTTATGTGGTCCATGCATATGTAGTCTAGCATGTGTAGCCACATGGTTAGCACACGCATATGCAGTCTATGTGTAGCTACACATTGTACATATTTTTGCATTTACTTCTCAAATGATGAGCCACTATATTTCATTACATAGAAACAAGTATATATCTAGAATATTATAACCCAGGATCCCAATTTATTTTTAATTCTCTTATCCATCCAAACATAATGAGAGATTGAGAGTCACAAACAAACATAATAAATTGCTTTCTAAAAATAAAATCCTGAAAAATTCCACCAGAAAACATGTACACCATCTTTCAGAATAAACAAATATTTTGCACTAGTAAAGTAGGCTACTTGATAACTTCAGGCCAATATATTTTATAGATATATTTATAAAAAACACAGCACACTGATACGTCAAGTGTTGCATCAACCTAGCAGTACCTCCTGTGCAGACATGCTGGAAAAGGCTCACGTATGACACATGCTTACTGAGGGAGTGCAGGTCTGTGACCTGCACGGCTGACTTCAGGTTAATGTCTGCATACCATGTCACAGATGTTACATGTGCTCATGTGTAACTAAGACAGTAGAAAGACACAGAAAACAGAACTGATTAATATGATTGTACTGTAAATTTCTTCACCAAATATAAATATGGACAATCCAACCTTAAAGTCCTACTGCTTATTTTACCTCCAGAGTTAGGTTAAATCTATATTTGCTTCCCTTATAAAACATAGCAAATATTATAGATACCAGACCATACTATGAAATCTGAAGTGAACAATCTTTTTTTTCTCATTCCTAGTCTTATGTCAATATGGTAGAAATAAGGCCTAAACTTTGGAAATTTTCAAAGGTATTTTTAGTTTTTATTTGGCAGATTTTGAAAGTAAAAAATAGATGTTACAGTTTAGCAGCTGGCCAATCCAAAACTTACAGAAGTTAAAGAGGTAAAAATGTATTCAAACATGATAAGAGAAAAAAAACAAGAAAGATGGAGTGGTCAATAGTTTCATTATTTATGTAGTGAGATTCATGAAGATATTTATATTTATCTCTTAAGAAAACCTGTTCATGGAAGTAAAAAAAAACCCAACACTATTGATTAAGATAAAACATGGTGACAAGATTTGACCTGTGGAGTGAAGGGGGAGAGACCCTTAAAATTGAGGTCATGTGAGGGTCATGTGAGACGCAGAGAACAGTGTGGCGGCACAGCGAGGGCACATCGGTCCAATGACTTCCCTTCCATACAGTAGTAATTATGATGGCAACGGCCCGCTTTATGCCCTCCCCATACATAATTCAAGATAAGCACTATGAAGCAGTTACTATCATTGCTTCTTTCTACTTCACAGACGACAAAATTAGCAAAATATTCATCCAGTAAATGTTTGTAGGGTACATACATGTGCCAGACCTGTTGCATCACTGAGGAAGCAACTGCAAACAAAAATGCACAGAAATCCCTACCCTCTTGCAGTAAAGTAGTGGCTAACATTAAATATGACTTATTGGACACCAGCCTTTCCCCCAAAACTCTGCATGAAAACACATAAAATCATTTCATAAGTACATAACACTGAGAGAAATGTTACCAACAAATTCATTACACAGACGAGGAAGCGGAGACACATGTTAGTGAGAAATGAAACCAGCAGTGAGTCTATAAAGTTTGAGGCTCAGTACCATAAAAAGCAAACCCAGCACTTGAATTCAGGGCTCTGTTGCACTATTCCAACCCGTGCTTGGGCTCTGTGATTCTGAAGATAAAGGAGAAGCCAGCTCAGATGCAAACCGTGCTTCCTATTCTGTTCAAACACAAATTACATCTCTGACTGCAAAATGTGCAAATGTCTCCCCAGCAGCATGACAGAAACCAGTTCTGCGGCAGTGAACGGCAGCACTGTCCTCCCTGACACCATCTGGACTGCTAGATCACTCAGGTTGAGGGCTCAGTGCCTACAGATGCTCTCAATCCCCCACATTTTAGATGGCAGATTGTTCTACCTGTGCTTCCGGGTATCTATAGATTGGAGTTCTGCAAGCCCCTCCTTAGATGCTCACAGAACTAAGGAAACATCTGGGTGTACCGGCTCGTTACAAAGGCTGTTGGTAGAGATAGACAGGACACAATAAGGAAGGAGCTCCTAGTTTCTGTGCACTCTCTTAGCTCCCCACCCATTAGCGCCCTCCACGTGCGTAGCTATCCAGCATCTAAACTGCCTCCATGGCGTCTATGAAACTGAACTGCACAAGCAGTCGTGGAGTGGGGCAGTGATATTGAACCGTGATGGGAAGAGTGAGATCTCATGCCAGGGTGGGTGGGGCAGCACCCTCTCCTTATTCAGGTTCCTCAGTGTTCCCTTTGAGGACAGGTCAGATCCCTTCTGAAACGGGGGTCCTATCTACTACCAGAAAAAGAGGGTCACAGATTTCCTTACTGATGAACTTCAAAGCAAGGAGATGAGACTTTATGGGTTTTGCTTTGAAGAGAAGAAACTGAACTTTTTAATGAAGTATGGAAGGAGTTATAAGCCAGGAACGATGGAAGGAAACACAGAAAAGCAAGAGGCACACACCCATAGCCTCATTAATAAATTCACACAAAGTCTACATAAGAGAACGTGCTCAAACACTCAAAGTAAAGGAAGAAATCTTTTCCTGTTCGGATTTCCCTGGAGATTCTCGAGGAGTCCCACCCAGCAACTTCTTGTAGCATGAGATCAGTAGCACCTTGGAAATTTGTGGGTGCAATCATTCTGTACAAGTAGACAACGAGATATAAATATCTTCCGAGTTTAGGGTACCAATGCCATAAATTATGCGGCATCTGAGACATGCGTGGTGAGGCTTACTTAGTCATGCATGGTTCATCTACCCCTTTCACCGATGTGTGGTTATGTCATTACTAAAATGTGCTACTATTAAGGATGCAGAGAACATAGGATCCCCCAATCACAGATAAGTCCAGTCTCACTTTCCTCCTTTTCTTACCAGCCAGGTTTCATGTGTTCACCCCAGTATACCTGGCAGTAAGGTTTTGAAGATCACTCTGTTCAGGTAAGTCACACACCATCCAGACATAAATTCCTCCAGTTGTCTGCACTGTTTGATACATGCCAACATAAAGGGAATCTGGTGCTTTTGCAGATGTCTAGTTTTACTCCGAGACAACTTAATCAGTTCACTATATAGAGATAGGGAATTTGTGACATTAAGGTTGTCAAAAACCAAAAGCAGTAGCGATAAATGAAGGTTCTCCAAAATATTTTAGAATTCAGGATTTTAAATAGCATATTAGAAAAACAAAGTCCATGAAAAACATCCCACCAAGGTCAAGCATCACCTAGACTGGGTATAAGTGAATTCCAGCATGACTGTAGTTTATTCTACTCAGTGTATTTGATAAGCAGGAAAAATGACATGCCAAGTGGATAACTTAGTAACCAAACTAATCTACTCAGTACCAGCTGACTCTTACTGCATGTTTGTGTGCTGCTAGGAGCAACCTGCAAGTCTTGCTAATTTGAAACTTCATAGTAGGAAAGAACAATGTAGATTCAATGTGTGGTTCTGATTAAAGTGGCTCCAAATAATCTGTTTTATTTAAACCTTCACAGTAAGGTTGGTATCTTGAAGTCTGAGGAGAAGAAACTTGTCTAGTGAATGAAGTCTCAGGCAAAGGCAATCTGTTGTAAAATTTATATTCCTTCTATCTGTTCAACAAATTTTCTTACAATAATAATGCATTTCTAATTCTTAAGTTCTCTCTTAGTCTGGAGTACATGATGACCATGTAGAATGGGTCTTTTCCTCATAGATTTGACATGTAATGAGCAGACAGACACTAAAGAGACCCTCAGGAAATACTCACAGCAGGGCAGGGTGACACATGTCTGCAATTCTAGCCGTTGGGAGGTGGAGGCAGAAGGGTCAGGAGGTCAGCGCAATTCTTGGTTAACAGTTAAGTTCTAGGTCAGCCTGGAGTATGTGTATAGGTTATATGCAAATACAACACCATTTTACATAGACTTGGCCATTTGTAGACGGAGGTCTGGAGATACCGGGAACCAATCCCACAAGGGTGCTGAGCCAACTGTACACACAGCAACTGTGCAAATGATACTGAAGAAGCTTATGTCTCGGTGTCAACAACAACGCTTCACCAAGAGTCCCTAAGGGGTTTAGATATTAGATCTAATTCATAATAATTTTCTTTCATAAAGTTACTTCCCACAAGTTTTTCTTTTCTCTGTGTGTGTGTGTGTGAGTGTGTGTGTGTGTGTGTGTGTGAGTGTGTGTGTGAGTACTAGCCCATGCAGACATATGTGGAAACCAGAGGCCGGCAATGGGGTGGCTGTGTGTGTGTGAGTGTGTGTGTGAGTGTGTGTGTGTGAGTGTGTGTGAGTGTGTGTGTGTGAGCACTAGCCCATGCAGACATATGTGGAAACCAGAGGCCGGCAATGGTGTGGCTGTGTGTGTGTGTGAGTGTGTGTGTGTGAGTGTGTGTGTG
>NW_026067896.1:4761628-4838559 GCF_014885135.2 Alexandromys fortis | reverse complement strand
TTTTTTTTTTTTTTTTAAATGTGAGTTCTGGGGATTCAAGCTCAGGTCCTCATGGTTCTATAACAAGTACTTCGCCAAATGAGCTATCTTTGCAGTCCTCTCAAGTATATATAATATTGACTATATATTACATATAAATACTAATATATTAAACAATATACTCAACTCCAAACATCTTGAAACCCATCAGTAATATTTTACAGATTTTGAAGCGTAAAGAAGACAAAAGACAACACATCCATTAGTAGTGATTGCTTTTGAAGACCAGTTCAATTGAGAATTTAAAATTTTCTTGCTTTTCTGTATACGGGATATTTTACAAAAATACATAAAAGGCATCAATGTATTATTCCCATCCAAGGGTCTCCACGGAAAGCATTTAACATAGACAACTGATTGTTTAGTAGACTGTATGGCTCACTCACTCATATTAAATAATTTTAAAGAAATACTTCTCCATCAGCAGAAGTAGATGAAGCAGTGGAGTGTCAATTACTAATGGGCCACTGGTTAAATCTCTTGTATTTGACCACTATGCATTATTTGAGTTAAGAAGTATAGAAAACTAAGAAAACAGAGCATGCAAACCCATGCACGTTAAAAACAAAGGGTCAGCGTGCATCTAGAACACAGTTTATGTAACACAGAGGCATTGAAGACAAGGAGCATCCAAACAAAAGGGGGGGGGAGGGAGGAGGAAGTGGGGGAGGAAGAGAGGGAGGGAGAAAAACTCTCGCTTTGGTGACGATAATTGCTACATTTTAAAGATCAAGAGGCCAATTCTATAGATGGCAGGATTATTACATTCTAATCCACAATTTGGAAATGCATAGTATTCGGCTGGATAAGGGAACTAAAGGGGAAATCTAGAAGTAAATTACTTTGGTTTTCACAAAAAGCACAAATTATACAGGTACAAAATGACTCAGAAAAGAATAAGCCAACGGAAATGTAAGAAGTTAAAAATAAAACTGCTCTCTATGAGACTCAAAATGACCAACTTGCTGTCAGCCCCCCAAGTCTTTCAGGTCCTGGTCTTACCAGCCTGCAAAGCAGCCTTTTAGAGAGCCGACCACTAGGTCCCAAAGCATGACCTCGCTGTGGCTGTGTAAGATCACATCCTTCTAGTTATCTTCCAGCCTCTCATCTTTTTCAGACCCCTCCCCAGTGGACTGCACCCCTTCTATCAAATCTATACCTTCAATGTCTACAGTGCATCCTGGCAACTGGTTCTGGGACCTCCTCTCCCACACACTCCCCCTGCCCCCATGGCTTCTTTCATTTTCAGTTGGAAACTCAAATATCTTCATGCAACTCTATCTAGCAGCTTGGCCTCCACTCTGAAGAGCAGTCCAGTTAACGCCACCTCTATGTGTCCGGCGGTTTAGTCTACTCTTCCGGTGTTTTTCCCAAAGTAATCTGTGTTTCTTCTTATCTTTAGAGACTTAATACATGACATGAGTAGCCAATATTGCTCAGATTAAAAACATCTGGACACCCCCTTTTAATCTTTTTCTTTACTGAAGGCCTTTCTACCAATCATTAGCAAACTTTGATTCTACAATTAACGACTGACCGTATCTCTTCAACCCATTCCAGGGCTTTTCCTCCCATGTCTCAAGACATTCTTCACGAGGGAGCCAAGGTCATCTTTGAAAAAGAAAATGTATCTTGCCGGAAGCCACATATAGCCATGTGAGAGTCTCCGCAGCTACGGTACGATGCCAACATGCCGCATGCCCTCAGAGCCTGCGTGTGATCCCTGTTTTACCACAGGCCACACCTGCTGCTGCTCATCAGGATGAAGCCTCTCGGGTTAGTCTATGGGAGGGGATACCTTCCTGCTTCATTTCCTCTTCCACTGGGTGCTCCTTCCTCAGGACTCAGCCTTTTCCTGCAAGTAGAATCTAAGGCGGGGTTGAGGGTCTCAGGAGAGTTATTTATTTCCTTTTTCCTCTCCACACCTGTCAACTGTAACCATGACTGGACCAAAGGCTATCTCTGTCCACTGGACACTTCCTTCCTACCCAGTGACCAAAACAAAAAAGACACAGAATCTTACCCAGCTAATAGAATACAATTAGAACCTTGTAAGGTGTTTGCAATTTTGCCCTATTTAAATTCCTAGTTTCTTACATTAAGAATTACACTATCAACCACTGAGGAATGCTTCTATAAGCTTTAAGTCTATTACAGAAGTTTTACTTTAATAGGAGTAACTGAAAAGCCAATGTTCTTTGGGTTCGGCGATTTTCTATGCCAGAACTGTAACCCAATATCACTGGAATGAGTGTTCTACAGCTGACTTAAGATATTAAGAAATCTTCCTTCAGGTTGTCTAGCATGTACAACTGCCCGTGAAGGGTCAGTTTCAGTGAATGAGCCTGAGTTAGGAAAAGCAGCTGCAGGCCGCCTTGTGCACCTGGGAGAGAAGGGCCTAGATGCCAGGTTGTCAGAGAAAATGGAACGAACAAAGACCCACAGGCAAGTAGGAACGCTCTGAATTCTGTGTAGATTTATGATATTCTCAAAATTATTACAGTGGCATTCTGGAAAATAGAAGCCAGGAAAAGAAACAAACCACTTATATAAATACCCCTTCCAGTTGAAAACAATCCACCTTAATTGTCCTTTAGAAAATACACCGCTCAGTGAAATTCCAGGGTACTGCAGAGGTGAAGACAGCACCCAGCATTCTGTGAAGGGTGGTGTTTCCATCTTGAGTTAGTTCAGTGGTAGAGAATTTCAGTTTTGACTAAAGCCTAAGTTAACAGTCAGTGTTAATACGGTGTCTAAACATTCCCGACCACAAGCTCCCAATGAGTTCTAGCTGAGCTCTGTCACACGCACAAGTCTGCCTCCGTAGGCAACCACGGAGTGCTGACCACACAGCCATTGCTCCCTCCACAGCCCGCTTTCCAAAGCTAGGGTTTTCATAACAAGTTACTTAAGATATTAGGGAATAATTCTGTCTTTTTTGGTGAGAATTTTTTATTGAAAATATTCTTTTCTGTACAATATATTCTAACCATGATTTCCCTCCACCATCTTCCCAGGTCCTCCTCACTATCCCATTCTTCCCCTCCCCCAACTCCACGCCTCCTTCTCCCTTTCTTTAGAAAACAAACTGTCTGGCCTTATTTTTGATGGCTCAACTTAAATGAAATATCTGCAGGTCATGTGAGGTTTAATCGTTTCGGTATTTGGCTTTTTCCCCAAATTCTTCCCTTCACAGCGTCCTCAGACCTTCCACTGTGTGTTCCTCTATTTCTCATTCTTTCGTCTTTAAAAAAGGCACAGGAACAGAAGCCCCTGCTCGGCCCTAAGAGTTCATCTGAAGGTCTGCGCATCTGCTCCTCTCATTGTTCTGTGACTGGAATCAATCCCACAGTTATTATCCATGGCAGAAGTGGGTTTTAAATTCCCCTTCCATCTGATTACTGAGTCAAAACAGATAGAAACATACTTCCACACATCGCTTGTCTGTGCCTTTTAGACACACACGGGAGGTGCTGGGTTATCCTTCAGGTGAATACAAAAGGGACCCTGGGAAGAAAACCATGAGAGGGAGAGGCAGAAGGAGAGAGAACGCTGGCAAGTGGATGCAGCCAGAGGATATGAAATACTGGAACAAAAATGACATAAAACCTGCTACAATGAATATACTCTGATAAAATATGTCAAAGACTCTTGGGGTATTTCGTTTATATTTAGGTAATTCCTATATCTCCAGTACCTCAAATGTATTAGTATATAAAGCAAAGATTATGTCCCCACAACTCACAATCTAGCCAGGAGGAAACACCAACAAAACAGCAAACCAGCCCATTCTACAGTAAGAGTGAGATGGTACAGCAGCCAGCGTGGTCTCCACAAAGAGGCGATGTTTCGGACAAGCCTTGAAGAGAGTTTTCCCTTCCTGTTCCCATCTGCTTCCCCCAGTGATTTAGCACTATAACAGGTCCTGGGGACGAGGTCCGCCAGGGAGACTATCTCTGTTACTAGATCACAGCTAGAAGGAACAGAAGCATGAAGCAGACATCCCTGGGTGCTAAGTGTTAAAATAAAAGTGTGAACACAAGTCACAGAATTGGAAGGAACTAACGCTACTGTATTTTGACTGTTTTTGAAGAAAATATGGTCTCCGCTCCCACGATTTCTCCTCTGCTGTTTGTTTCTTCTTCTTCAGCTTCCCCCTGTTCAAAGGAGTGCCAGTGGCGGCTCTATTAGTGATCTCAGAAGCATTCCTGCACGTATTCAGACATCTGCCCCTCCTCGTGACAGTATTAAACCTGAAAGTCCCATTCGCTTACTTTTCAGGCTCACTTTGATGCTCTGATTGGTTTTCTTTGCCGAGTTCAGAGGCTGTCAAGTCTATTGAAAAGTTTTGTTTACCCAATGGCCTTCCTCCTCCAGCTTTTCTATAAGATCAGTTTCTAAAAAGACAAACAGACGACTTCCTGCTACTGCACTGACAAACCTCACCTCCCCACGGCTCAGCTTCACCTCAAAAACGCTTCCTTTCTCATTTGAAATGTCCGATTTCCTTGGTTTATTGTATCACAGGACTTCCTGTGGACTCGGTCACTCAAGAGCTCACTAAGCACCACTGCCCCCTGAGCATCTTGTGTTATGTCATGTAATAATCTCTATAAAAGGTGCTCTTCAATTTTAAACAGCCCTTTTCTTATTATCCTCATTTCAGTTTAAAGAACTGTGAATGTCACTCAACCCCTACCAAACATATTTTCTAAAGTCTTATGACATGAACTATACCTCTGGCTAGGAGGGTTTCATAACAGCCCATAATTGAATGATTGTTTAGCACAAGAGTCATTTACTGGAAGGCTTCAGCTTCCAGCTGCCTCCTGAGACACCCATGACTCATAAGCTGTGAGGTGAGACACGCTTACTGTGGAGCAGATACCATGCTCCCTGGGACATAAAGGAGTGGGAGTAAGCACAGAGCAAGGGGACCGGGACATGGGGTAATCAAACACCATTATTTAATTCTATCTGCACAGCCCTTAGAAATCTATCGGACTAGATTTAAAGAAAATTCATTTCAGTTTTAATTTTCCCTTTCTGTTCCCTTCAATAAGACAGCCAGTTTCTAGCTCTGCAAATAGGCAAAGCTGTTGTCTCTCCATGAGGAACTGGACCCAGAAAAAAAAAAAAAAAAAAAAAACGGCCAGGTGGGGCAGAACTTTCTCCTTCAAACAAGAGAATACACAATACAGGTTCAGTGCTACTCTGGAACCTTTAGGAGATGTTTGAAGTCTTTGGCTTTAAAGGAAAGTCTGCTTCTTATCCTAGCCTATTGCAAACCGGTTGTCTTTAAAAAACATGTATGTGAATTTACACAAGTCATTAAACTTCTTTTCACAAACACGCTTGTATGATTTCTTTCTACTGTGTGCACAAATGTTCTTGTTACCTTCCCATTCACTGTCTTAACCTTTTACTTTCCTCTACACAACACCGAGATAGTCTCTACTGTTGCACAATATTTAACTGTGTAAAGACATACTGCATTTAATTATGTAAAGATGTGTTGCTGTTTCACCTTGCCTAGGGTACCTTATCGGTCTAATAAAAGCTGAACAGCCGATAGGGAGGGAGGAGGTATAGTTGGGACTTCCAGGCAGGAAGAGTAAGTAGGAGGAGGAGGAATTCAGGCTCAGAAAGACAGAAAAAGAGATGTCAGGGAGATGCCAGGGGTCAGCCAGCCAGGTACGAAGGAAGCAAGAAAGTAGAACATACAAAATAAAGAAAGGTAAAAAGCCCAAGGCAGAACATACATAAATGGAAACAGGTTAAATTAGGTTAAAGAGCTAGAGGGACAAGCCTAAGCTAGGCTGAGCATTCATAATAAATACTAAGTCTCTGTGTCTTTATTTGGGAGTTGGTTGGTGGCCAACTACACTTGACTTTTCTGTCTCCTCATGTGTCTAGTGAGGCTGGCTAACTCCTCGGTCTTCACCCTGAAATAGATGCTTCCCTCTGCACAGGATGGAACAGTAGTACAGTGTGAGCTCTGGAAACGGCTCTGCCTGTACCCCGAGTCCAGTCCCAGCTGTGAGGCACACTTGGGCAAGGCCACCCTTGCCCTTTCGTTTTCTCATGTGCTGACAATAGAGAGGAGTGGAAACCACTGCACAGGTGCTGTGGGTTAGCTGAGAGTAAATATGAATAACGCATGGCATGGCATGACTCTTCTGGAAGCATTACAATCATCTGAGCGATCTGTGTTTGACTGGATAAATCAATGGTTTGTTCTTTCTTCAGCTGACCGTGGCAGTAAGTCTCAACATAGATGTTATAGTTTGGGTCTGAAATGTGCCCCAAAGACTCAGGTTGGATGTATAGAGATAACTGGATTATGAAGGCTGTGGCCTCATCGACGGAATTATGATTGGCAGATTCTTACCTGGACTATTGTGAGATTATGGCATCTATGTGTGGATGAGGATCATCTGGAAGGAACAGGCCACTGAGCCTTTCCACAGCTCCTGCTTTGCTTCTGCCTAGCCTGATGACTTCAGAGTCAGGGTAGGCGCCTGCCCCGCATGGAGTAAAAGTTCACTTTTCCTTGAAGCTGTCTCAGGTGTTTTGATTGAGTGGACTGTGGCGGCATAGTCCTGCAATCCTACCCTCTAGAGGAAGAGGTAGAAGGGACTGTGGCGGCATACTCCTGTAATCCTCGCTATCTAGAGGATGAGCCAGAGGGGCATGAGTTTAATTCCAGCCCAAGCTGCATAGCTGGAGCCTGTAGAAAAATGAATTAATTAAAAATTTCAATAGTTGAATGACTTTTGATGTAGACTTTGTCTTTTCCAGGTACCAAATGGAATATAATCCTGCCTAAACTTTGTATTGCTATTATAAATTAAGAGATTTTATTTTCTGTTGTTAATACTTTCTAAGACCAATAAGAACTATAATTAACATAAACTATAATTTTATAATATATATTATATATAAACTATAATTTTATAAACTATAAAACTATAATTAATAGTTTCTAGATGCTTTAAGACATCAATTTATTCAAGTATTAAATTATTATTAAAAAGTAGCATTTCTGGAAACAAAAATAAAAATAAATTCACTGAAAGTGCAATATAATACGCACAAGCAGCTCTTAGTGATAAGTGTGGTTGAGGGTCACCATCAGAGATGGAGAAAGAGGAGGGGGGGGGAGAGAGAGTGTGTGAGAGGGAGAAAGAAAGACAGAGAGAGAGAAAGAGGTGGGGAAGAGAGGTTTACTAAAGAGTGAAAACAGGGAAATTAGAACGAACACCACAGCAATCGAAAGGGTTCTAGGTGAGCGCTATGAACAAGGGTGTAAACAAAGCGTAAACTTCAGGTAAAAATGGACACCGCCCCAGAAACCAGGCAGGATCACAAAGACATGGACAGTGTTCAGTAGCCCCGTGACTAGCAAAGGGGTTGATTCTGAAGTCACAAACCAAAGCTAAAGACACTGACCTGGTATAAGACTTGTTATATGATTTTAGGTCAGGATCTACCTGGTTCTCTGTAGTGGATGCCCAGTTTTCCCAGCCCTGCTGGACAGAGACTGCATTTTCTCCACTGAATGACACACAGGCAAGGGTTGGTTTCTGGTCTCCCAATCATGTTTCCTTCGGATGCTCGCCTGCCTGTGGCAGCGGCACAGCACTGGGGTTAGATCTGAGGACGTGATAGCTCTACAGTTCTCTTCAGCTTTGGCTATTCAGGGCTGTTTGATTTTATAAGACATATTTATACAAAAATATGATTGCAGTGTGAGAAAATTTAATGCCATTGAACTCATTGTATTTTTCACCTAAGAATAATTGAGATGAAAAAATTTAAATATATTTGATCACAAAAAATGAAGAAAAGATTAAATTGTCTGCGCCAATAGTAAATAACAAGCTTTCTGTTTCAACAAAGTACATTTGTAAAATATTTCTTAAAAGAACACTCTTCTCTTCATATATATCCACATATGTATACACATGAAACACACGTTTCTAATTGGCAAAGCATGTATTTCATGTCTTATTTCCCAGGCCACCAGAATGACCAGGGTTCAAGTTACTGATTTGCTTCTAAGGACATGTTTATCTAAATCATGCTTATACAGGAGCTATACATCAGTAAAGCACATATTTAGCTTATTAGTCTCCTAAAGAAAGTATTTTAAATGAAACCCCAGCCTCTGTAATTCTGAACAAGCATCTGACTATAATTCTAGTGGAAACTCACTTTTGGAATTGATATTTTTTCATTAGTATTTTGAACCTGTACTTAGAGATTTTATGTTTTGACATTTAAGAAGCCCTAGCTCATTCGTTTATAACTTGTTCAATACACCAACGTAAGTGGATTTTCTGAGCCCATCTTTTATATCTCCACTTTATCAGGAAGCAATCAAAAGTGAACATATGTGTCTCACTTTCATCATCTGAAGCCTGCGGGAGAGAAGCCTGGATAATTTTTTAAAGAGCAGAATATATTAAGAATAAACTGTGCCAATTTCTAGCTACTTAACTAAATATAAAAGAAGCACAAAATCTTGCATTTCTAATGCCACTGAAACCTGTGGTGAGGAATGATTCATGTTCCTGACTGTAACTTTGGCACCATGCTATCCCAGATACTACTGATATATATATATATAAATTTAAAGTGAGTTAAGTTTTATTTAGAGAATTCTGTGGCAGTTCTGGAAAAACATAGGGACCTTAGAGGTTTGCACTAGCTAGATTAGCAATCATTGATTGCACATAACAATTAATAGTTTCCATAAATCTAAATGTGTATTTCTGAGCATACACACACATATATATATTCCATATATAAAACCAGTAAGGTAGAAGAAAATATGTTTATGTTCTCAAATCAATTATTATGCTAATATTAAAAATTGAGTTCAGTATGTATTTGTATGGTTTTCAAATTATTAATAATTTAATGAAAATTTGATGTTAAAAGAAATATCAAAATTAGTATTAAAAAGAGTAGTTAAAGGAATGAAAATTAAAACTAAAATGGTATGTTATCTCATGTCTGTCAAAAGACTTTTATACAAAAAAAATGAAAGAAAACCATGAGAGGATGGAAAGAAAGGGGAAAGCATTCATTCATTGTTGTGGGCATGTAGATTACAAAAAGTAGTGTAGAATTTCTTCAAAAGATTAAGACAAAACTTCCCCATGACTCAGTATCCTCACTTCTCATAATGCATGCCAAGAAAAAAGCAACATGCCAAGGAGATATCCTAGACTCTTGTTCATCGCAGCGCTGCCCAGAACGGCTGAGACAGGGAAGCAACCCCTGCTGTCCGTTATGCACGGATGGATTCTAAAGTGTGAGATCACACTTTCCCTTACTTCCTGTGAGCAGACAACAATCTGCATCCCTGCAGCCCTCCATCATGTGGTCTTGTTCCTATAAAGCACATTCTGTGCAGCAAATATATGCTTAGACGCTTTTAGAGACAAAAATGTGGGATTATATAGTATATATGTAAATGAAATACTTTTCACCATATGAAGAGGGGAATTCTTGTCATTTTCAACAGTATGGATGAACCTGAAGGACACGGTGTTAAAATAAGCCAGGCACCAACAGACAAATACACAGTGGCATGATTTTAAGATAAAACCGACCATTTACTCTAGCCCTAACTCAGATTTGAAAGCACCCATGGGAGGCATTCTCTCTCTCTTTGTTAAAATCTATTTCTAGTCCTCGTATCTTTATTATCTCATCTAGACTCCCTTACAGATCCCTTCTGGGGATTTCTGCCTTGAGTCTCTCCTTTTCAAACCATTTTACACATTTTTTGCCAGTTTTTCCTAGGCTAGAATTTGTTGTTTAAAAGTCATATATCAAGGCCTGAGAGAATAGCTCCACAAGTAATAGAACATACTGCTTTTGCAGAAGAACGTAGTTCAGTTCCCAGCATTTATGACCTACAGTTCACAACTCCCTGTAAGCCCAGCTTTGTGGGGAACCTGCGGCCCCTGGCCTCCACAGGTACCTATGCTCATGTGGGTACACACACTCTGCACAAGTCACATAATTTCAAAACCATTTCCAAATATCTTCCTGAGGAAGACAACAAACTCTCACTGGGTGGGTAGGACAAAGTCTAAAACCACGGTTGGAATTCAGAGTTCCCAACCTGCTCAGCGCTCCCTCCTCTCTCCTCACTGCTACTTTCCAACTTACACAGCTGCAGCCCTGCTCAGCGCCCCCTCCTCTCTGCACGCAGAGCTGCTGACCTGCTCAGCAGCCCCTCCCCTCCCCTCCCCTCCTACTTGCAGGCGTGCACAGCTGTTGCTCGTCTGGTACCCTAGTCACTGAACCCGCCCCACTGCTCTGCTCATCTCACACCACCTTGCCCTAACGCTCAAAGGTTCTGTAGTCTTCCTGCCTTGAGAAACACGAGAGAACTTGTAGTTTGACTCGGAATCCAGGCATTTTCTCTAGTCTTCACTCTCTCCACTTTCCTTCAGTGTGCAGAAACCTGGTTTATCACATGCTTCTCTGCACACCCCTTCAGGCTATGTCTGGTGAGGAGGCTGCAGGGTCCCAGCTCTACGGTTCTGATCACAGCTCGGGATTTCCTTTCTTCCACCTAGGCTTACAAATCCGAGGTCCCAGCAGCTTTGTCATCAAATTTCCACAGACAGCTCTCCTTTGTTGCTTTTCATACACTGTTCTGCACAGTTCAGTTTAATTCTGAATTGCCTGGAGTACAGAGATGGTTGGTAGGGCAAATATTTTATAATATTTCAAATCAGATAAAATTTACTGAAATATAAACTAAAATACTAATATAAAAAGATTCTTAAAAATCTTTAGTTATTACAGAAACACACTTTAGTGCAGTGAGATAACACCCTTGCTTGCCACCATTCACGCTGGCATGGGTTAGCATGCTAACAATTGGGAAGCCATGTCTGTCGTGCTAACAGTTAGAAAGCAATGCCCATTGGTTTGCTGACGTTAGCACGCTAACAGTTTGGAAGCGATGCCCATTGGTTTGCTGACGTTAGCACGCTAACAGTTAGACAGCGATGCCCATTGGTTTGCTGACGTTAGCACGCTAACAGTTTGGAAGCAATGCCCATTTCTGGCAGAAATGTTGGGGCATAGAGACACTGAGGCCTTGTGGGAAAGGAGACAAGAGCCGCACCCTGGCGAAGAGGATGTTAGAAGGTTAGCTAAATTAATTGAACTCACGCCATGGTGGATTAGTTAGACTCTGGGCATGTAGCTTTATGAAGGAATCCTTTTCCAGGTCCATAAGGAGAGAATATCATCTCAGCGCTCTTTGTGGGGACTCTGGAGGTTAGCTGGGAGATCGGCACTGAGAAACAGTAAGGTGATGTGGTTGGCACACACCATTTCCCTAACTGTCTGCTGACTGCGTCCTTATCACCAGAGATGGCCTCTCTATAGTGTGGTCCACACTCAGCTGCTTTAATCAGGCTACAGGCGGTACGATCTGTCTTGTTCGGAGCTGTATCTTTCACGGTGGTCTAGTACTTCCACACTGTAGCTATTCAAGGAGCATTTGCTGCAAGAGTGAATGGAGGTAACATTTTGCATTGAGGTTACTGAGGGAACAGAAAGCAAGAAACTGAACTTCAGCTCTTGAAACAATTTTTACACTGATCTTTTCATCTAAAAAACTAAATTCCTACATTTCATTCAAGTAAAATAAATGTTTGTCCACAGTCAAACACTTCTGGCTCTACCTGGACCACTTTTGTATGAGCTAGCAATTTAAGACAGGGAAAAACAGAGATTCACACCTTCCGTTCCTTTTGTATCACACGGCAACAGAGATGCTGGTGTTCAAATACTATCAAATGCATGTTACCACTTTCCTTGCGGAATAGCTTCTTCAGCTCCTCACAGCAGAGGCGCTAACACGTGCTGTCTGAGTGCGAACTCTGAGTTGGTAATGAACACGACACGATCCCGGAGAGCCCTCTACCTTCACAGAGCGCACACACTCACAGCACAGGTGTGAGCTGCGGGACAGTGTGCCGGTGAACAAGCCACACGCACGGTGGCCCTAGAACGCTGCAACGGAACTGATGACATGGCTAAGGCAATTTCAAGACAGGATACGTTATTCATGCATTGGTGGTCACACTGGGTGCATATAAATCCGCTGTTGCTGCCAGTCACACGAAGTAAAGCCCACAGACACATTCAGAAAAAGAGAATGATAATGATCATTCCTGACCTACGTCCCTACCATACTACATATTTTACTGTCATTTTATAGCCATTCTTCCTACTTGTGTGTGTATATGTGTGTGTTGCACATTTTTATGTTTACACAAAACAGCATGCTGTATTATGCTGGCAGTGGCCTCGTACTTGTTTACTGGGCTTCTGGCTTTGTCAAGCAGGCAGCTTGGGTGACTGTTCCGTATCATTGAGGTCCTGTGAGTTAGAACTCTAATTTTCTCACAGGGAGGAAATGGCCTAAAGGCACATTTCTTAGAACACATCCCATGGTTAAGTGAGGCTTTCCTATCTGTTGCTTAACACTAAATAATGTACAGGAAAATTCTTCCTTCTGTCTATACTTAATTTTCATGTGATTTCCTTCAAGGACTACTTAATGGATACTCACTCCTACCTGAAAAAGAAGTACCTTTACCAATAAATTCATCTGCCTGCCCAAAAAGAAAAAAAATTAATAGCACAAATGCATCAACTTCTCTTTTAAGTAAAACTAAATTTAGGGGTGTGTTCTATGAACTATAGTAAAAATTTAGGGGTGTGTCCTATGAACTATAGTAAAAATTTTCATTAAGCTAATTCTGAGAATGAATTGCTCTTCTGGAGAAATATGCCCTCCACCTCTTTGGACAAATTTAACAGCGTTTTGCTCTGGTTCCACATGGATCCGCTCATTCAGCTGCTTGTTATTCACAGACTCCAAACCACCACACACAGGGTCAAACCCTGCTTAGCCCAGGTAACTGGCTGAGGTAACAGCATCTTTGAGAATGATAAAGTTCCTGCTGTCTCTTTGGCCTGTAAGCCAGGTGTTGTCTTCAGCTCACTTCTGTGTAAACCTCTTGCCCTTTGGTTTTAAAATTAGTTGGTTGTTGAAAAGCATAGAACATGCTCAATTGGCCACATATCCAGGGCCTCACTTAACTATGCTCTGAAAAACCAGGACCCTGGTACTTTGATGTGAAATAAGTCAATTAAAGGGAGTTGTTTTGACAACAAAGAATCCATTAGGTGGGGCTGGTACACAAATGTACTGAAGGTAAAAAGAACTGAAATGAAACAAACACAACATGAAGGGCTGTATTAGAGCCACCACGTCCAAAGAGCACAACTGCAGTAACCGTGGAGGTCACGGGCATCAGGGACAGCTCACACCCCAGATTATCAGAGAGGATGAGCAGTGCTTTATATAATTTTTGGCCACCACAACTGCTGTGGGACAATGGTTTTACTCTGTAAAGATTTGTTTCTTGTACTTGTTTAATAAAATCCTTATTGGCCAGTAGCCAGACAGGAAGTATAGGTGGGGCGACCAGGTAGGAAGTAGAGGTGGGGCACAAGGAACAGGGAAATTCTGGGAAGAGAAAAGAGGCAGTCTGCAGTTGTCACCCAGACACAGATTCAGAGTGCATCACTAACGTGGGAACACTGAGAAAATGTCACACTGAGCTTATTAGATATTCAAGTGCTGCCCACAGGAAACATAAATTTTGTTTATAGCCCTCTGTCTAGGACTGTCATGATGCCAGGCACTGAGGGGATTCTAATAGGTTTAGTAATAGGTTTATTCCTTTGTGAATAAAGTATGGAGCAATTAAAATTAAGGTATCAGTTAAATGAAAAAATACTGAAATAATACTGGCAATGAGGATGTTGTAGATATGGATAGATCTAGCTTAAAAAATAAATCAAGCCCGGCAGTGGTGGCACACACCTTTAGTCCCAGCACTCAGAAAGCAGAGGCAGGCTTGTTCTACAGAGCGAGTTCCAGGACAGGCTCCAGAGCTACACAGAAAAACCCTGTCTCAAAACAAAGACAACAACAACAAAAAACCAAACAAACAAACAAACAAATGATCAGATCAACTTCCTAGTTTTGTATGCAATCATCTCTCGTAGTACCCAAGCTGACTCCTCCTCCTGGTACCTCCTACCATTGTTCTGGTAAATAGAATGCTAGGATATATCCAATCCCAGTCTATGAACACTGCAAATGCAGTGATTCCTGTAACACATCTGCAGCCCAGGCCACAGCAGTTCCTCTCCAGTTCTTCACAGAACCTTCAAAAATCACCATGGCCACGGTAGAAATGGCACTTATTTTTCAGAGCTACAGCCCACAATTCCCCTTTCTAGTTGGATGGATGCTTCTACCACTGATTGTCACTGCTCTGAGCCAGTCTTTCCCCAGGCTCAGAACATCTGGATTGCTGCAGCTGTACTAAGAGCCCAGCTGTTTGGGATTCCGACTCCCTCCCGGAACAGGCAAAAAGTCACAGGTTGGAATATTCAGTTATGTAACGTGAATGTGGGAAATAGTCTGGCTTTGTGTGACGAGAATCTTTGGGGAAAGCAAGTCAGCAGCCCGAGTTTATGAGATGGCACTAGGGGCGGCACTGACATAAAAACCACAGAGCGCTGCTCACCCAGTTGTCCACCCCGTAGGAATCTTTAGCTCCTTTTCTACACTGGCCCGCATGCCTTGGCAGTGCCGGAAGTCAGGCCTGTCAGTAGGAACGTTAGAAGTATTATAACTCGGAATATTTGGGAGGGAGGAGACAATGGATTTCTCTTGAATCTTTAAAAGTTTACTGTCTTAGGATTTTAATGACAAAACTCTTTAATTTCTGTGACTATATTCAGAGCCTAATGTATAATGTTTACATTCTTCATTAGTGCCTCCTGCCTGGACTTTGGTGTACCATCAACCCAGAGAAACCTAGAAAACCTTCTGTCTTTTGGGGGGACTTGGGGGAAAACACCTATGTATTACTTGGGGATTTTGAATGACTCTTTATTCTTTGACGGCTTTGAAAGGCTGCAGTGGTCTTGGGCAGTTAAAAATTTACATGTAACCCATCATTACTAGAGATGAAAAACACAAGGCTTTAATGAATCGTTTTTTGCTTACTATGAAATGCAATTAATTAATGTCTTAAATAAGATTCCAAGCTTTATTCCTTGGGGGTCATAGACTTGAAATTAGGTTTCTGGTGTGAAATGAAAATGTCAACACAGATGTGAAGACATTTTCATCTGTTCATATGCATAAACAGATATAATCAAAGCTATTATGCTACCCACAATCCAGGGTTAATACTGAAAATATTTTGTATATATTTTATTATAATTTAGTCAGAACACGTGTTAGCTAATAATATTGGCGCGCCCGAAAATTACCACTACAACAAGCAAAGCATTACAAAGACCACGGATTTTCTATGGTTTCTTTGTAGGATAAACAAAAATGTAACTTTTTACTGTGGTCTGCATAAACTTTTAAAAAGCCTGACTTCTTACTATGACACACATGTGCACACACATCGAAAAACTATCCAAAGGCCGTGCTTTCAAAGGGAGCAAATGAGTCTCAGTCTCCTTATTCTTTACTCTTCCTAAACCCCAATCTCCTTATTCTTTACTCTTCCTAAGTCCCAATCTTTGATTTACTAGCAATGTATAGGGAGCATATCATATTGATTTTATTATCCTACGGGTATGTTTTACTTTACCTTTTAGCATTATATGAAATAAAAATTTCTTAAAAAGAAAACCTTGATAGCAACTGCTGATGGCCATTGAAAAGCTCTTTGATCTACCTGGAAAGAGTTCTAAACCTTGATGATAAAAGAGAGACCACAAAGGCTTAGATCTATGATCAGTGAAAGCTTTTACTCCGGAAAGAATATTTAAAATAAATCAAGCATGAAATCTCTTTTATGTCAGCCCAAAAGACACATTGTTTTTAGATATCATGAAGGAGATAAAAGAGCTTAAATGAGTAGTGTCTTCCCGAATAGCTTTCAATGTAGCCTGGTGAAAAGCAACTCAAATTATATACATAAGGTTGAGAATAGAATCTTTAAGAATTGTCGTAGTTGACACAGCACCTAAAATATTTGCTTTTTAAGAGTTGATGACCCAATGTGGCACACACAGGCTAACTGCAGTCCAGCCATTATGACACCAAGAAAACACACTGTGGCCCTGTGAGTGTCGTGGAGTGTCACTAAAATCTTCTGTCTCTGGCTACACAGAAGTTTGTTTTTTTTTTTTTTTAAAAAAAAACGTTATTACACATTTTATATAACTAGGGTGGGTATGAGTGAGAACACTGACTGCACACTATCAGTTTTTGGTCTGGAGACACTAATTCTGCCTTGTTAATACATATCATCTAAGGCCGCCATTAGCAGAAGAGGAAAATTTTACCACCAACATACTGCTTTCACAGTTCTAACCAAACCCAGCGCCAAAGGGATTTATATCTACAGAACTTAGTTATAGCTACTGCTTCAGTCAAAAGATCTTTAGTGGTAAAAATACTTTAAATTAATGCAACTATCAAATATAGACTGTGATGTTTATTCAATTATATCACAGATTTATAAGGCAAAAGTTATGGGTCGAAGCATCAGGAGACAAAAGAATATTCTTTAGACTCTGATAAACAGTCTAGCCTTTGGTTAGCGTTTCCCCAGCTGTCTGACTATGGGGTCATCATATCACCTGTGGCCCCACTCCTGCTTTCATAGTCAAGAGAATGGAAACACGTACACGCGCAAGGCGCTCGGGTATGAATGTTCACCCCGGCATTGTTCGTAATAGTCAAGGGTGGAAATAGCCCACGCATTCATTAAGAGATGACATAAATAGGGCACAGTCGCAGAGCATGAGGACACACACGACGTAGGCAAGTCTTGAAAAGAATTTCTACACGAAAGAAGAGAGTCCCGGAAGACTAGCATCTGAAAGGGGGGCATGTAAAGCCTGCTGGAGAGATAGTAGTCGCTGCAGGGTGAGGAGGAGGAATGACCGAGAAATAGACCGGAGCTTGGTGGGGGGGGGTGCCTTTCTATGTGGGGACAATCCCCTAAAATTGGGGGGGATGGTTGCACATGACTTGAATATATTAAAGACTGCTGGGTCATATACTTTTTAATGAATTATGTAGTGTGAGTGCTATAACTCAACAGTGTTTCTAAAAGAAATTCATATATGTAAACATAATGATTATAAAAAGAATTGCTATGCTCTTAAAATTACAATGTTTGTACTTGACAATTTTTAGAGCCAGATGTTTGTGGTAAGAATGTAATTATTGCTGTAATATTATGTGCAATATGTACGGAATAGGAACACCATATAAAACTATGTAAACAAACAAGGTTTTCCTCCCCGAGTCCTCCCTCGGCTTTGTGGAGGGCCTGCTGCATGTGTCCTTGTCCCCACTAAAGGCATCTCTTTACTGGCAAAAACAAATAAAACAAAATCACAATCACTTGAACAGCTTAAAAGAAAACTCTCAACTATTGATAGTGGATTTTGGGACCTCAATTTTCTATAGTAAGGGTGTATTAAATATCGTTTTTCCTCAGGATAAAAATTGCAACTTTCAAGTAAAGCCTTTGCCAAATAGAGATCTCTGAGGAGAATTTGCATAAAGCAGACATCTGTCAATCAATGTCAGATTCAAGGAAAGCTTGCCTGCAACCCTGATTCATTACACCCTCATTATTTGCCTGCAGGTAGGTATTTTAAGAGGATGTCATTAGCTCTGAAGGGGAAATAAAGTTCTATGTACACAAATAAACATAGACAAGAGTTGTCACAGGATAGTGTGTGACAGCATTATTTTTCAGTTTTAATTTGACACATCTGTTTTCAGTGAGGTGCTGTCATAAACAAACAGAACAATCCAGGTGTGTCAGTAGAGAGATGGTCCAGGGGTCACAAGCACACTGCTCTTGCAAAGGACCCAAGTTTGGTTCCCAGCACCCATGTTAGGTAGTTCACAACCTTTTGTGATTCCTGGTCCAGGGGACTTTAACCCTCTTTTGGCTTCTGTATACACTTACTCAAGTGCATGAAAGTTTACATAATTAAAATAAATATTTTTTCTTTTTTTTTTTTTTTGAGACAGGGCTTCTCTGTGTAGCTTTGATGCCTGTCCTGGAACTAACTCTTGTAGACCAGGCTGGCCTCAAACTCACAGAGATCTGCCTGCCTCTGCCTCCCGAGTGCATGCGTCACCACTGCCTGGCTCAAAATAAATATTTTTTTAAAGGAAAAAAGACATTTATATAGAAAAGTCTGAAATTTGTCCTTTTCTCTTATGGTTCTAATATGATAATGATAACATTAGCTTAAATAAAACTGACTTTAAAAGAAAAAGATGTTCGTGGGTATTACAATAACACAGATTTTTTTTTTCTGTTACTCTTTCACTACTCATCCAAGCCCTTACCCCAGCCAACACCTAAATTTTACTTTAATGATAGTATTTTGTAATGGACTCAGTAGTACCGTTTGATTATGCGTAGGCTACATAATAGAGAACTACAGCAGAAATAGTTGGCGGCTGAGGGCAAAAGCCTTCCTAACGAGCCTCCTCAAGTCGTTGGTCATGACTCCTGTGATGTCTCGTTCTCTCGTGTCTACAGTGATATCAAGTCATATCTTAAAATGCCGCGTGAGTCAGAGTTAAGGCTTTCTGCCCAGTTTGTTCACTCTAACTTTCCTTAAAGGCACAAGCTATAATTGAAAATTGATGACTGTTTTGGATTTTATCCTAATTGACTCCACAAGTCCATATGTTGATGGTTTCTTTGCTGGCCTATGACAATATTGCAGATGGTGAACCCTTAGGTGTTTCCCCAAATAGTCCAAGGAATATTAAGTCCAAGACACGTCTCACACTAAGGAGCTAGTTGCTTAATGTGAGCTTGAAATTAATTACTTATTCTCCCAATATTTTGTATAGTCACAAAGCAGATAAACACCGTAAGACTTTATGCAGGTCCACGACTACCATGATTTAACTTACCTACCCCCACCCCGCCCCAACACACACTGCTATTTGGCTATGAAACTCCACTGCTTTGTTTAACAGCTGGTGGCATCCAAAGACCTGAGGTCTGCAGAGGAACTTTAGGAGATGCTGCTTTAGTGCAAAGACTCTGCTCACCAGCCACAGGCTGCCCACCACACCAAGGAACCCCCTAAACAGAGGAGTAAACTCCACATCTTGCTTCTGATTCGCTTTGCCCTGCCTGGTTCCTGTCATTTCATTAACACAGTGACATTTTCCCTCTCAATGCCTTTGAACATACTGATAGCCAAAAATAGATCTTAGATTGGCTAAACCTCAATGCCATACTAATTTATTAAATACTGCAATGACCTTAAAAAGCAATAAATCACAGATTTAAAAACTTAAAAAAAATCCAGATACAGTGCAGATAAAAATTTTTATTTCTAACTTGGCATTATGACTTACATAATTTGGGAAATTTAAAAAAACGGTTTCCCTCTCCCTCCCCCTTAAAGTCATGGTAACCCATTTGGTAACCCATTTACTGGATAGTAGATGAATGTCATATCTGATTGGGAGGGGGAGTGATCAGCTACAACAGCCATGAAAGCTTACACAATCTCTCAGACCCAGACTCTACCCTCTCCTATTGCAAGCCCACTTCCATACTCCAGACATCATGCTGGGCTCCCTTCTTCTCCAAGGGGGAAGCAAGGAGAAAAGCCTGTCACAGGCACTATTCTAGAAGTCGCTTGTCCTCAGTCTGCCAGTTATATAGTTAGCAAATATTTGATTTAGAGATGGCCACTGAGCCAGCTTTTGATAGTAAAAAAGAAATGAACAAGATACAGAAGGCCAGTAGATATATGAGTATAGATTACTCTTCTGAGTTAATCAACTATAATATGTTATAGTTATAATATGTAAAATTTATTATTATGATTAACATTACTTTTTCAGTTGCATCTAAATTAGATAACTACATTTTTTTTAAAGCTTGGATTATTTTCCTCAGTGGGGGGAAGAAGGCCTTATCCTCAGGGAACTCACAACAATACACAGTGAATACAGCTACTTGTATTCTGTATCTACAGCAGTTTATAAAACTACACCTGCAGCCAGGCAGCTCAGTATAGGCCTTTAATACCAGCATTCGGGAGGCAGGTGCTGGTGGATCTCTGTGAGTTCGAGGCCAGCCTGGTTTATAAGAGCTAGTTACAGGCCAGCCAGGGCTGTTACACAGAGAAACTCTGTCTCAAAAGCAAAAACAAATAAACAAGAAACTACACTTGCATTTTTCTTACTTATTATTTGAAAATGGCAGGCAGCTTTACACCTAAGAGTCCTTTGTGCTTGACTTTATGATCGATTTCAAAGAGACAATGGTTAAGTATTTAATAATCCTTTTAATCATTTCTTGTAAAGTTTTTCAGGTAGCATTTAATCTTGATTGACCTGTAAAAGCTAGAAACTGGTTATTATCTCATGAAATACAATGGCAGTAATGTTAGCTTAATTCTGCAAATGTCCAGGCATTGCTCAGCAGATATACACATGTACAGTATTCACGTGTGTTGTGTCTTAGTCACTTTTCATTGCTGTGAGAAAACACCACTACCAAGGCAACTTATAAAGCAAACTGTTTAATTGGGTTCAGAGGTCCAGAGGAGGAAAGTCCACAGTGGAGGCAGCCACGGTGCTGACCCACAAGGTCAGAGCATAGAGAGGGCTGGCAATGGTTTGGCTTTGAGATCACAATGTGACACACCTCCACAGCAAGGACACACCTCCAGCAAGGGCACACCCCCAGCAAGGACACACTTCCAAGTGCACACCTGTAATCCTTCCCCAACACTGCCACCAACTGAATTTCAAAAGAAGCTTGCCTAGCTAAGACATCAATAAGCAAAGAATTAGCTTCTTATTTGTTTTATTAGTAATAAACTACTATGAGATCTTGAGGAAGACTCGTTTTGTCTTTTGTTTGCTTCAGTGTTAGATACACAGAGTGTTCTTACCACTACCTATTAAACTGAGGAAAATAATTCAAGTTTTGAAAATGTATTTATCTAATCTAGGAATAGAAATTGTGTTGTTAATCATAATAAATTATACTGAAACATTATAGCTGATTAACTCATAGACGTGATCTATATTCAGATGTCTGTTGGCTTTCTCTATCAAATGCACTTGTTGAGTTTATCACTTTCTTACAAATGTCAGCCCAATAAGCACACAGATTAAAGAAGGTGAATGGTTTGCAAGTTTGCTGATGGCAAAATCAGAGCACTATTAGACATCTCGTGTTGTCTTTGTCCTTCAGATATGAGATTAAGGGCTCCCCTAAGTTACACAGTCGTTTTTCAGATGTGCCTTGCCCTGAGAAACTCCATTTTACAGTGGCATTTGACTCTCTCTGGGGCATGGAGGGTGATGGACAAATGAAGAAACCATTTGTCTGGCACCGCCTATAAGGCATAGACCGAAAAATAATTTGTGCCTAAAAGCAGAAAGGGTGCCACCTACGCATTTATCAAGGAAGCTGGAATTGTAGAGACTCGTGGGTATACTTAACTTACCAGGACAAACTAGGCTGGGAACACACCTGCCTGAGGCAGATGCAGCTCCCTCAGCTGCCCCATGATGAGGAGAACTCTGTGGAGACCACTGTGACCAATGGGCAGGGAACTGCCTGCTCCAGGGGCTTCAGCTGCTTCATCCTGGCTGCTGATGAGTTCCACTTGAACCGCCATGGTCTACTCGCCTGTGTGTCTACCTGGACTCGCGGCGGTCTGCCCATTAGTTGGCCCGTCTCAGCAGGATCCTGCCCTTCTCTAAGCCCTTCCCCACCTGTGACACAGCAGACCTCCACTCTCATCAACCCGCCCCTTCCTAACTCATCTTGCATTTCTATGAATTGCCTCCTTTTCAGGCCGCTTTGAAAGTTCTGGAACTCTTTCGGTGCCTCTCAAGCCTCTGAAGCCATTCTGACCCCTACATATTTACACATGTCGATATGGATATTTTTACTGTGCGGTATAAGACATTCTCTGAGAGCTAATATCAGCAATCAATATTGGAATAAAAGAACTGTGCTTGCTTACGCAGGGTTATCAAGGAAAGCAGGACTACTTAGTAAATTGCTGTTAATGAAACCATTATGTGTACTTTGTAAATCCATGGTTATTCTGACATTGTCTAAAGACCCATACGTGTTTGTACTTCTGACATGACATTCTCATGGTAAAACATAAGTTCAAATATGAACAAAACTTCTGCAGAGAACAGAAATATTTACAAAACCATGTGGAAAAATATTACTTATATTCAATTACTTAAATTCCATTTTTCAAAAAGAAAAGCTACTATGTATATCATGTATATTTTCTTCATTATGGAAAAGCTAATCCTTCATAGCTATGGATATAAATATGTCCAAAAGCATGAAGAACCGAGACTGAAAATATGCCCCCCACTCATTTCCATCTAAAGCTGGGCCGGAGTTGGTGCTCAACAGACTGGGGATGCGTTGATGCAGATGGTGGTGGTCATGGCGGCTTAGACTGTACCCAATCAGAGGTTTCTGTATTGCTCCTTATGATAACCAGAAGAGAAATGCTTAGATAATTTAGGCACTACTGTTTTTCACGAGGTCAGAGTGTGAGCTAAGAAAGGAAGCCAGACTGAATCCTTAGATGTACATCTTTGTGTTTAGTTATAAAGAACAGCACCTTTTCCATTGCTCATGAAATTGAGAATTTTGTTTTTGAGGCACAGTTTCTTTAATTTGTTTAAAATAATTTCATTATCTTTATTTGCAAAGAAAATTTTCCAAGTGAAATAAGTCACGTAAGCATTGTATCAGAGAACAAACCTTACACCTTCTTTGTGTTAAATCTATTTAACACACTAAAGTAAAATGTTGTCAGATTGGAGTTTCCAATAAGCTATCTCCCAGCTGAGTGTTGCAGTGAAGAGTGCTGGGTCTGCTGGAGAGTCACAAGTCCAGCATCCTTCTTCCTGTGACAGGGAAGCCCTAGTGCCAGGGGAGAACCCACTGCATGGAGTTAGAAAGGAAACAGGAGGGGACAGGGAAGAGAGACACTTTCGGTACCAGGCAGAGCACAGGGGAGATTAGCAGGTGGGTGGCCCTTGTCCCCTACCTTCAGCACCACGTTTCCTTCGGAAAGGAGGGCTTGGCTGAGAGGTGCTGATATAAAAAGCTGTCTCAGTGTGTCGCCTGTGGGCAGCCCCTGGGGTCATCTGTGGTGTTCCTGTCTTCCTGGACCGTTCTGTATGACCTCACTTCGGTACTGCATGTCATTCACTGGCAATTTCCCCATCAAGTGTTTCCCCACTGCGGCTCACACTGTGTTGTGAACTCGTACCACACTCTGATGTCTCTAAGCAATTATAAAGCTGCCAATAAAAAGAAATGAATTTTGCATATACCAGAACAATACAAAAAAACCCAAAATGCCACTCTTAGGACCAAAACCACCCCAAATACACCATTACATTAGTTTCTAACTTGAATGCTAAAGAAACACATGCTAGACTCCACTTTCCCAATATTTTGCCTCAGAATATCTATCTGGATTAAACTGTGATCTGTCGCCTCTTCCTCTCATAGCAGACATATGAGCAAATGCATAGCAAATGCAGGTTCTTGGGAGGAACTGAAATCCAAGTCTGGGCAGACTAGCGTGTGTCCTCTGTGATGGACGCCTACTTCATTTCCTTCATGGAGCACTCGTACCAAACAAAGAGGACCTGAGTGAGCACTCATCAAATTGGCTGTCAAGTAGTAAACTTAAACAAATATTCACAGAATAATTAGAACTTTACAAGGTGGTGGATAACAGTTTCAATAAAAAAGCACTTATCTTGGACTAAAAAGTTACAAGGAAGTGTCCCTTGGAACCGCACCAGAGAGGATGGATTCTGTGTTGTCCTTTCTATGACGTCTGCGTGCAAAACGGCATTCGAGCCCTTGGGGCTAAAATAACCAACTGTCCTCCTCCATACTTGGAAAATGAGCCGCACAGCCCCTCCCTGCCACTGGTGGGTTACTCATGCTCCAGGGGATGGCACCACACCCACAAACACATGGACGGCGCTAACTGAACTCAACTGGGTATTAGAAAAAAAGCCAACTTAAAGGGGACCTGTTCTATACACACGCACACACATACACACACAGACACACAGAGCTATATATAACAACTGGTCTGTAGTTGTACAAAGAGATGGTCAGAATTCTGTTGTTACTAGGTCAAAACTACTAAGTTGGTAGTTAGTAATAATTACCAATTTTAAAAACGATTAAAATGTAATGATATAGAGCTTCTGAATCATTAATAAAGACAATGACAAAGAGGTCTATTTTCAGCTACACAGATCTCTTATTTTCTGTTCCATGCTTCTAATACCTAGGGAAATGGCGACATAATAGCAAGGGAATTTAAAAATTTTAGATTCACCAACATCACAATGTTTGTGAAGATAAAAAAAAATCTATAATTAGTTATACGTGGAAACCAATATTGTTAAAGAATCTCTGTATGGGCTCACAAGATCCATAATTTTGTGGTAGAAATGCTGTGTAGAAGGTATCAATGGGATACTTTTGCAAAAACTGTACAGAAAGACATTGGCCATGGAGGAGCAGTGACCATTCTCCTCTCAATTCTATGCTTCTAGCTCCCATGACAGCCTTCTTTATATTTCTTCATAACCATTCCCCTTTGCCTCCTCTAGGCAACCTCCTTCCTGGACCCAACTCTAAAACCCAATCTTCCAGCGAGCACTGGCTCAGTTTACTGCTCTTTTATCCACTATATTTTTCTTGGACAAATTCAGCCGTAAGTGTGTCTAAACTTCGGAACTGTCATGTGTATGTCAAGACTTGTACATGTTGGGTTGAACATATTTTGGATCTCTCTACTTGGGCATTTCCACAGATACAGTCAAGGTATTCTGAATCCCTCATTCTCTGGATGCTTCCCCACACACTCCTGCTCTACACACAATAGGTGTTAGTCTACTTATGGATGCAAACAAGGAACCCGAGGGCGGGGCTGGGCCACCTCCTCCTTTCCTCGTCTACCCAGGGGTCAGTGCATGAGACCAGCTGTACTCTTCAAAACTTCCCACTTTATCCCAACACCCTTCATCTCAAAAGGAGTTTCATGCGGACTTATCTATCAGCCAAATCTCCGGACAGTCAGGCCAGTACTTTCTGTTCAAATTACACATTTTAATCACTCTACCACATATCCACTGTTAGACTTTGTTCCCTGTGGTTTCTGCTGGAACCTAGCTTGTGGTCACTGTAATCAAGGAGGTAATACTGCCGACCAGGGGCAGTCTTCTCCAGGACTCACTCCTGGAGCTCTAGATGGGTGGTAACGTCCTCTGCAGGCCCAGTGCGTCTTCCGTGTGTCTCTACTTCTACCACTGGCAGCTGTGGAAGCCACACGTGGAATGTTTGTCTCGGATTATGTGTTAAGCATCCTGAGATAAGTGAGTTTTGCTTGCCTTTGTGCTGGAAACACCTGATACACAGTAAGTGTTCAATGTTTGCCAAAAATTTCACCAAGTGTAACTAATTATGTAGGTTAATACTAGATACTATCGGAGTTTTAGTCTTATTCCTCATTTTAAAATAAAAAGTAAATATATTTTTTTACTGATACATAAGAATAAGAAGTTCATATGCTAATTGAATGTGATGTTTCAAAAAGTATATGCACTGTATACTGTTTCTTCTGAGTCAAATGCCCATATCATCTTCTCTTCATTCCTTAGTGGTTTTTCTTAAGGCTCTTTGGAATGCCCAAAACATGTTGCCACGCTTTCCCTGCGGTGTAACAACAACTGGACTGCCTGTGTGTCTTAAGGCAGCGCAGCCGCCAAGGCTCTGCCTTTCTGTACCCCTTCCCTGTACTATCTGTTGTGAGTTTCTAATTCTTCTTAAAACACGGACAGTTTTAGAGGAATTTCAGATTTACAGATGTTTGCAAGTTTTAAATGTTTGCAATAAAAGTTTTACTTGCTAGAAAGTACAAAAACACCTCTCAGTCAAAACCCCAACATTTGTTATGGCAACACATTTAGTTATGTATAAGTATTAGCTGTTTTTTAAATCATTTAAAGGTAACCTATGAATCTGCAAATTAAAATTACATTTCTATATAAAAATGAGAAATAGCACTTTAAAGCACGAAACAAAAATTATAATAACAAAACCTACATCAATATAGTAAGCAGTAACCAGAATTTAAAAAATATTATCAAATAACTATTTCAATATGACGCTATTACACAAGGCCCAGTTTTCATAATCAAAGTATGGCTTGCAAAACCAAGATTAGCCGGGTCCAAGAATTAATACAACCTTAAATTATTTTGTGTTGTAGATATACACTCCAATTTCTGAAAAACAAAACAAAAACCCTACCATCCAAACAGAAATTAAATTTAATCCAGTTGCCTATAATTAATTTTACTATAAAAGAACAACCGTTATTACATGCCTTTGTTTAAATAGAAGATATGCTATTATTTCAAGATACCAGGGTTTAATTAGCAACATCCATTTGAAAAAGGGGGTATATTTTGACTCAGAAATTTCTTAATTGCTAACAGTGGCTTTTCTGAGTAGGAGTGCTGTATATAATTTATTTTTGCAGATGTAATTAAAAGCCTTGAATATCTTCACTGTCAGCAGAAAAATCCTTCCGTCCCAGCAGCTGAAGAACTGGTGCTTGAAGTTTTAACAAGGAAATGAAGCCTTGGCGAGGAAATTGATAGGACTGTTAATGGCGCTTACAAACAGGAAAAGAAAGTTAGGCTGTCTGCAACAAACACACAAAAACGAGGCCTCATCTCCATTGCAAACTGCTGGCAATGGAACAAGTTCCACGGTGAGGGACCTAAGGGAGAGCAAACGTCCCGCTGATCAAAGCGGTCTCGCAAAGGGCCAGCACCTGGCAGCAGCCGCCAAAGCTTCGCCCCTGAAGGAGCAAAGACACACACTTTCAAATCCACCAATATTCACTTTGAAACAGGCTGTTTGATCGCTGCAAAAAAGCATTGTGGTTACTTCTCAAAAAGATGAACTAGCTTAAGACTCCCCTTTTGCTCTGGGTGATGTCATCACCCACAATTACTGTAAAAATGACACAAAAAGAATGTGTGTTGTAAGGACAACTCAAACACGAAGTCAAGAGTAACATAAAAATTCCTACCGGTTTGGCTGAGTTGAGACGCACTGCGGCTTTTCCGGGAGAGACCAACAATAGCTACCATTTTGGCCCCAATGCTAGAGCGTCGCTTCTTGCCACTGGTCCCCAAGGTGCCCACGGCGGTGTCCGACTGGCTGCCGTCATTCTTCTCCAGTGAGCACATGTCTCCACTGATGCTGCTGCTCTTGGTCATGCTCTTCCCTGACACGCCCATCTGTCTGCTTTGCATTTTGGATGTAAAGACACTGTCAGCCGGGGCATCATTACCAACGAAGACGAGAGTGGAAAAGGAAAAGACAGAAGAGGCGTTTTAGATGAAACATCCGGAACACAAGGATCTAACTGTATCATCTCTGGAATGGATTTCTAGGATTTACAGGTTTTCCAGTAGCATAGTCTATGCACTATCCAGACAACTCTAGCACATATGGCAACAATGCACCAAGTCAGACTCTCAGTTTGGTTTCCACTCTGGAGGCGCTGGGTCCGGTCTCGGAGGAAAACAAACACGGAAACTCAGGGGCTTTCAGAGCGGGCTGTGGCAAAGGCCACGGGCGCTTTGAGTGTAAGTAGCTTATTTAATATTGGTCAGATATTCTAAGAGGGCTAGATATTTTCATTAGTTTTATGTTTTAAAAAAGCTGTTTCACTTTACTTAATTTTGTAATTATTGGTGTAATCCAAATTTTCAAAAATAAAGACTTCCCTCATAGTTTTAGACAAAGTCAGAAAGCAATTAACGAATCACTGGAATATAGAAGTGGACTATGGACTCATTGCAAAACCAGTGCTTCAAGGGGAGTAAACTGAGGACAAGATTCGGTATTTTCCCAGATACTGAGGAGTTGTAGGAGGTGGGGTGGGGATGAGCATCAGCAAACAGGTTCCCCAGCTGCTCCCCATAAATCTGGGACTATGTAGAGGAAGCAGCCCGTTTTCCAGGGACTGGGAAATTTATTTCGATGCCATCGTTTTGAGCTCGTGTTAGAGAGTCACAGTTTGTGCTTGACTTTGGTCCTGATGGTGGGACTGTTCAGCACATGAGTAAGAAATGAATGGAATGAAAAGTCAAGAAAAAAAATCTGCACATTTTCTCCACAAATGCAAACGAAAAAGGCCAGTGTGAAAATGTAAAACTACATTGAACTATTTTATTCTTCATATTAAATTTAATGAGAAACAAGGCAGAGAGGAAAGTCAGTGTTTGCATTTTTATAACACCACACACTAACAGTTTTCACATTTGTGGGATTGTTATACTTTAGTAAAAAGGAGAGAATCGAGTCAACATGGAAGGCAGTAATCCCGTTGAGTCCCAGTTCTGCTACCTCTCTGACACATTTTGATGAACAATTAGGGCTACTCTGAGCCCCAGGATTATCAACTACAGAACAGGAATATTCATTTTAAATAATCTGTCAGGGAAGAAGCTGATCAATGGAAATTACGACATTAGGGAATATGGAGAGGTTAAAGCCCTTCAAGATGTACTAGAGGTATCAGCATCATTGATGAGAATGAGATCTATACCAGGACTGAAGAACGCCAAGGGATTACAGTGTCTAAATGGTTTGATTACAGTCAACTGTTGAGAGAGTTACAGCGCTGACCCAGGCAGGACACCAGGGTTTGAGCTTTGGCGACAACCATGTAACCTTGGAGGAACCTTTTCAATTTTCTGCAACTTAGTGTCTTTATTTAAAGAGTGAGAGACCACAAGGAAGGCTCTGGGAGGAGTGTTAGTCTCAGGGCAAGAGCAACAAGGATTCCGCTCTCCTCCTCACAGCGGTCACGCCACTGCCATCACTCAGGAACGTTTCCTATACAGAGCACTGTGACGCAGAGGAGCGGAAGAGCTGCATCTATGAAACACCTTTCTTTCCAGAAGCTCTTATGCCATGGATTTGAGGTTTTACACACACACACACACACACACACACACACACACACACACACACACAGGTTTAGCATATGAAGTCTTCCCCCACGCCCCAACCCGGAGCCGTTGCTCTTTGTAACAGCCCTGGTCGTCCTAGAACTCGCTTTGTAGGCCAGGCTGTCCTTGAACTCACAGAGATCCATCTACTTCTGCCTCCTGAGTGCTGGGATTATAGGCCTGTGCCACCATGCCCAGCAACATCTGAGTTTTGGAGCATGCTCCTATTAGAAAAGAATAACCTCAGAAGGCCAGAGTTCTGTTGAGAGAAAGGCTCTAAAATAAAAACTTATTTTTTAATAGCCGTATAAACAGCACTATGCATAGTTCCATAGGCCCGTGCAGTGGGCATGCACACCTTACTCTACTGCACAAGAAGGCAAGTTACACACACAATACTTCCCATTGCTTCTCACGATCTCTCATCTCAGTTTCCACAGCGGGATGGTATAAAGGCCACAACCAAAATCAAGAAAAATGGTAATGAACCTGTGGAAGCAGTCTGTAGATGAACAGATCAGTACTGTGAGGTCACCGTGGTTACAGAGACACACTTCCACTTTAGTGTGACTGTGAGCATCTGCAGGGCTATGTTTCTGAGCAGCTGCAGCCACTGATGTACCTGGAGGAGGAGGTTGGGGAGGCTCCCTGTCCGTCCCTCACTAGATAACAACGAAAACTAAAGCCATCAAACAGACGCTTTGCTTGGGAACACTGACTTTGAGCTCCGCCTTCTAGAACAGTCACTGTGTGATAAATTTCAATGCTGGTGGGCGCCAGTGTCGCTCACTTCGTTTCCTACTATTCGGTTGTTTGGTTTTTAGCTTTGTTTCTTTGCTTTTGAGCAAAGTCTTGCTCTGTAGCCCTGGCTTGACCTGGCGCTCAGTATTTACACCAAGCTGGCCTTGAACCTGTGGGCACTCCTCCCGCCTCTGCCTCCCAAGTGCTGGGACCACAGGTGTGCATGCTCTGTGCCTGGCCCACTGACAGGTTTCTGAAGGGAAACTTGGCAACATGCAACAAATAGTTTTTGAAACCATAATATTTAGCCTAGAAATTCTACTTTCAGGATTTAAGCTAAGGTACTCAATGAGTACAGATTTAGGTGTAATTATATTCATTACAAAATCAATAACAATGTAAAAACAACCTAATGGAAACAAAGAAAAACAAAGGAATGAATCTATTAATGTCTAGTTTAAAATCGATCATCAGTAAGGAAGACTATGCTTTGAAACTGTGTATGGAAATAATAATAACATGAGATATTCTTGGTGGGGGATGGGAAGCAGATATTTGTGGCTTCCTTTTGCTGGCACACATATTAAATAGGGATTTGCCCGACTAAGAGGACACAGGCAAATTAAAATCCTAGAAGGCAGTATCAATAAGGAGTTATCTAGAATAGGTTGTCTGTGTCATGTCTGTGGGGGATCGTCTTGACAGCATAGTTTATGTGGAAAGACACTGGCTGAAGCTGGTGGTGCCGGTGTCTGTTTATGGGTCCTGGGAGGCTGAGCACGACACACAAGCATTCATGGTCTCTGCCCTTGATGCCGATGTGGCCCCTCCCCTCTGACTACTTTACTGCTCTGGTGGGTAAGATGGAGCTGCGAGCTAAGAGGAAGCCCTTCTCCACTCAGCTGGCATTGCCTGGCTGTCTTATCACGGCAACAGGAAATGAAAACTGGACAGCTAGACCAGGCCATTGGGGAAGCCTGGATTCATGAGGTGATCCAATTAGGTACATAATAGGGAACAAAGGGAATATAAAGATAAACAAAACTATTTGTTTTTTCAGAAATGATTCTTTTAGTAAAAAATATAAATATATGGAGAAAAATATAAATATATGGCAAATATTTTAGGAAATACCTATGTATATAGATAGAATTGTACTTAAAAAAAAGCTTTAGTTTTTCCCAGCAGTGTTTGTTTAAAATATCCATTTTTTTCCTACTCTGATTTCCCAGAACAAACATAAAAAGAGTCAGCGACGACAACAATGGAATAAATTAGAATAGGCAGAGGAAAAGAGCAAGCAGGGACCAACAACACACGTTTCCCACATAAGCAAGAGTATCAATCTTCGTTCTCCCGTGAATGAAGACAACAGCTCTGGAGCTGTCCTGCTGGGTTACTAGGCTGCAGTCTTACTGACTGCAGCATTCTGGTTCTAGATAGGGTTACCCTATTTCTAAATATTGCTTTGTTTGTGTTTTTCTAAGGGTTGGCTTTAGAAAATACAGACTTTACATATTTTGCAGTTTTAAAGTTAGGCATATAAAACTGTCAACTAACAAAGTTATAGCTGTTAAGATGAGTCATGAAATAAAATTCAAGCCAAATCTAGTGTTATTCAAGGAAAGTAATATCTCCTTCTCCCAAAGCACTTTAAATACTGCCCAGACGTACACCGCATATAAAGATATGAGTATGCTGGATAAAATATAGCAATTGATAAGCTTGAAAGATTACAGCTAAGGGGCTTAGCCTTAAAATGATGATTTGTAAGAACATGGACACAGGAAATAAAGCATTGTAAATAAGATGTTTTCATAGTAAATGAGGACTTCGTCATGTGGAAATCTGGGAAGTGAGGAGGAACTTACAAAAGACTTGGCAAATGGTGCATCTCTGGCTTTGATGGATAGAGATACAGAAGGTCTAGCCCACAGTACAGCGGGGCGTGGAAAGCACAGCCGGGAAGATACACAGTGGAAAATAATGGAGGTGGTATTAGCTAAGCTCCCATGCCTGGTCACCTTGTCTTCCTTCCCACTGTTTCGTTCTTGGGTGTCAAGTGTAAAGAGATAGTCTGTTAAGATTTAACTCAGGTATGTAGATGTCTGTGTGGTTTATTCATATGTGAGGGTGTATGTGCCCGTGTATCCATGTAACCAGTCCAGGGTCAACATCAATCAGTGATGGATGTCTTCTTCATTGCTCTCTCTCTTGTCTTTTGAGGCAGGGTCTCTCACTGAACATGGATGGAGCTCACCAGTCAGCTAGACCGCTGGCGGGGCCAGCTTCTGGGAGCCTCCTGTCTCTGACTACCAGCTTTGAGATTACTGGTGTGCGCTGCTGTGCCCCGCTTTTACACGGGTGCTGAGCCCCTAAACTCAGGGCTTGTGCATGCACAGCAAACATCCCACCCAGTGAGCCATCTCCTCAGCCCTGTAATTCACTCTTAATTGCAGTCTTGGCAGCTGTTGAGCAGACATTAGAGTCATACCTAGAATTCTACCTTAGAACCTGCATGGATCTTGCAGCTGCTTAAAATTCCCTTATTTAAAAACCTCAGCGTCTTACATACCATTCTTCTCCTAATGGGTGCAATTTAAAGTTGTTTAATTTACTATTTACTAAGCTTCACTTCACGTTAGCTCAAATGACTATCTGAGCAAGAACAATAGTAATCATTTACTGAACAGTGATTAAGGAATATTAATTATCACCAATATGATGACATCATTTACTGGGTGCATCAGAATGCTGAGATCACCTCTCGGCCTTTAGCTAAGACCAAGTAAAGAATGTTGGCAGAGCTTAAGCAGAAACCCATACTCTAACGTCAAGACACCTTGCTGAAGTCAAGCACTGGAGAAAATCTCTTTGAAGCACTGGAAAAAAACTGAATTTCTCAGAGTAATTCTTTGATTTCCGTTATGACAGAAGTTTAAAGTTTAAGATTTTAATATTTATCGGATGCCCTGGATGTGAATACATTCTATTAAACTGATACAATGAATTCAAATGGAATTTTCAGTGTGATGAGAGGCTAAATATGTGTGTATACCACAAAGTTAATGGCCAGAGGTGGAGAAGAATATTTAGCTAAGAAACAAAGTATTTTTGGCCAAAAATATCTGCCTTGATTATAGTCATTAGCAAGGACTCTTTAAGGGTTCAAGTCTTGGGTCTTGTGGCAGGAAGCCATCAACGTTCCAGGGTCTCAGAAGGTTCACTATTTACTTGAGATCAACTAAGGGACACACGTGAAGTCCAGAATTTCTGAGATTCCTTTCTCAATAGCTAGCTAGGATGTAAAATTTCAATACACTAAACATCTTTAGAAAAACATTTTTTCTGGAGAAAACGATTTCTCCACTCTCAGCATCCTTGTTACACAGGTCTTTGTGTGGGTTTGGGGCCGGGAACACCCCGGTTGGTTATCCAGCATCAAGTAATCACTTCTGAAAGTGTCATGAGCAGCAGTGTACAGACTGAAAGGTGACACTTAGGAACACACACACACACGTAATAATAATGAAGAAGAGGTTATAAACGTGAGAGAGACCAAGCGGGTAGAGGGGAAGGACTGGAGGGAGAAAAGGCAGGGTAGAAATGATATCACTATATTATAATCTCAAAAATCAAAGAAAACAACTAGAAGAATGAACTGATTTGAAATTTTAACATGTCAAGAAACCATGATAAGGCCAAGCATTGAAGAAAATCTCTCCGAAGTATATGTAAAAACACTTTCTCATAGCAATTATTTGATTTTAATTATGACAGAACCTTAAAGTTTAAGATTTAATATTATTGGACTGATTGTCCCTTTAAAATATATTTACTTTGTGGCTACTTTGGGGCTGGCTTTGTCCTCAGAATGGTTTCACGAAACTTTCATTTATGCTTCTATGGCGTAAGATAATAAACAGATGATATGGCAGATAATGGTGTGTGATATGGGAAATACAGATGAGAGATACTGATGAACTAGAAATCCTGGGTGATTTTAGGGTGATTTAGGGAGAGCTCTCTGAAGAGAAATGAGCTGAATCCTGAATGATGAAGCCACACCAGGTACAGTAAGGATGATCCAGGCAGAAAGGACATCGACCAAGTCGTGCACCATGAGGCGGGCCCAGGGCTGCTGGGAGATGCTTTATAAAGCTACACGGCTGAAAGCACAGGGTAAGCCTGCATGCACTAGACCACAACCACAGCTCGAAATGCTTATTCTTACAAATGAGCAACCCAGGGGTTACCCCAGAGCCGAGACCTGAGACCACGAGAACACAGATTCTATAGGTTGTTGTGCCAGAAGATTTGGGGTCTAGGCCAGTATTTTATCTCTGGAGGCACACACTGTCAAAGGCTTCTGGAGAGTTTGTGAAGGTCAAATCATTAACTCAATGAGGAGTAATCCTTAGTTGGACACTTACAATTACTTAGAACTAAGTCTGTTTCTATCTTTTCTGAATTTATACACATTTTTTTTGAATTATTAGAAACATATCCTCACTCTACCATGACTGTAGAGTTACTTATGGAAATGATAATGAACTTGTGAGCTCAGGGTTCTGCTCCTACTTTCTTCCTCTATCCTTGCTGCTTTTTGACCTGTGGTCTTATTACACTGCCCAGCTGGCCCTGAGCTGTAAGATGAGAGGACTTCCTGGCAGCCGGCAGCCGGCAGCTTTCCTATCTATTTTGCCAGACTCAGATTGTCAGTGTCTTCTGTTATATGGGTTGTGCTTTGCCAGACTCTATTTGTATTATTTCATTAAATGCACAAATAAATAGATAAATAAGGAAGACAAAAGCCGGGCTGGGACGGTGGCTCAGCTGGTTAAGTGCCGGAGGCCCCGAGAACACGTGTAAGGCTGGACACGCAGTGTGCGTCTGTCACGCTAGCACCGCGGTGAGCACTGTGCATAGGCGGGTGGATCTCTGCTCGCTGGCCAGCCAGCCTAGCCGGACTGAGTAGGAAGTAAGAGGGGGAGCAGTAGAGAGGAGCTCTGGATTTTCATCTGGTCCCCCACAAGTGCAATTACATGCATGTGCACACTATGTACATGTAGTTCACAGGAGCATGTACATATGTAACATCCCCCACACTCCCACAACACTACATTTAAAATGTTCATTTTAAAGCAAAAGTGTCACTGTTTCATTCACTGTTAGCTTAAAAACCAAGTTATATAGGAGTCAGAATTTTAAAATGTTTTCATTATAACATGTATCTTGAAAGCCCTGCACATTTTCCTATATCAGCTGATGCTTTATTATCCTCAGAGACAGGGCCTAATTTGCCTCCTTCTCCCTTGAATTACTGGCCCCCAAACATTCCTTGACTCAGCTACTTTCAGCTACAGTACACATCTCAGTGCCAATTAACCGGTCCCTCCGGCTGATGTCGCCCTTGCGGCTACTTGACGTCAGGTCCCAAGGGAGTGAATGGGGGCTGAACTGGGGTCTGCTCTCCACATTCTTGCACAAGGGGGCAGAAATGGAAGGGGAGAGAGAGTGTTTGGTTTACCCCACACGAAGAGAACATCCTCTAGTCAGCCTATGCGAAGCAAATGTTTATTTTTAATATTCTATGGAGAAGAACGTCTTTTTCTAGTGTGTACTTGGCCTGCTGGCCTCTGTAGTTCTGCAGTGAAAACAAGAAACAGTCACTATGTTGAAAAAGTTTAAGCACTTTAAGCAAATGGAAAAGAAAATTAAAACCTGTTATAGAAAGTTTCAGTTCAATTAAGAGTTCAAGCAAAAGTCTAGAAACTAAGACAATGTGCTTACTTTCAATGATTTCAATTTTGGAGCAGAGGAAAACATAAAATATAAGTTTCTAAGAGTCTCTATCTCTGTTTTACAGTGAAATAACTCCAGCACAAAAAGACATGTTTAAAAGATGTGCCCACTTCTTTCATGTGTGTGACTGTTTTGCTTACATGGGTGGCTGGTGCCTGAGGAAGCCAGAAGAGGGGGCTGAATGCCCTAGAATTGGCGTTAGTACCATGTGGGCTCAACACTGAACCCAGGTCCTCTGCAGGAGCAGCAAATGCTTGGGACCGCTGAGCCATCTCGAAACCACCTTTCTGAGTATCACACAATGCTGATGTTTTCTCTCCACCTCCTTTAAAACATACATTACCAGTCAACTGAAAAGTCTGCTCCAGTTTAAGTCAATTCTTTACCAGCATTTAGTTCTGGAGAAAACACAGATCATTTACTTTTCAAAATGCTCTTTTATTTTTGTACTAGAACTGATCCTTATTATTCCTTGAGACTCAGGCCAATTAAACCAACTAAAGCCAATTATTCCTCTATATAAATGTCATGGGCAGAGACAGGTTTCTCTCCATCTTATGTTTCTTTGAGCTTCTTTTTCTGGCTTTACCACAAGTATATATAGCATTTAAAATAACATAAACCTCTGACAAAGTATTAAAAGATATATATCATATTTGTTTTTTGTTCCAAGACAGAGTTTCTCTGTGACTTTGGAGCCTGTCCTGGAACTAACTCTTGTAGACCAGGCTGGCCTTGAATTCACCTGCCTCTGCCTCCTGAGTGCTAGGATTAAAGACGAGTGATTTTTCGTATAACTTTAGGTACAAACTTACATTTCCACTATTCTTATTATAAAAGACTACTAATGGTTAATTTTTATTTTTGCAGTTCAATAACCACAGCTATATTCATTTATTTTTTTTCACTTTTACAGATTTTTTTTAAATTTTGTAAAAAGAAAATGTGTATTTTTTTGAAATAGGAATGCTAAGTAAAAATCACATTTAAAAATTTCCCAATTATTTTATTTATATGAATATTTTGCCCTAATGTATGCATGTGTGTCTGCTGCCTGCAGAGGTCAGAAGGCATCAGGTCCCATGCAAGTGGAGTTATGGATGGCTGTAGTTGCCACAAGGGTGCTGGGAACCCAACTCAGGTCTTTTGCAGGATCAGCAAGTATCCTTACCTACTGAGCCACCCCTTCATGTCCATAAGAAAATAAATCACCATTGTCCTCTAAAGTGATGCTTGGGGAGATAGCATCACTTTTTGGACCATGCTAGTAGTTTTAGCTTGAATCACTTCATACATAAAATTTCCACTACTGTTTATTTATTGACCACTAGAGAAAATATTATTCATTTAAAAACATGCCAATAAATACCTGGTTTAGGATATTTGCTTAGCAAATATTTGTGTGTCTAGATAATGTGTCAGTCATAATTTCCTGGTATAAGTTTGTTTCCTCTGCCAGTCAACCACCATGATAAAAGAAGACCGACAGCATGTTGGATGTCCAACACTGTCCCCTCTTTTTCTATCCTTTTCATTTACATGTGTGGAGGACAAAAGACAACTTGCAAGTCTGTTGTCTTCTTCTATCAGGGATGGGACCCGGGTCCCCATGCCTGGCAGCAGGTGCATTTACCTGTGGAGCCAACCTGCCAGCTCTTGCCCTTCTTTCCAGATCCCAAGTCAATCCACCTTGCAAAGACTGTGCAGTGCTGTTCTGGAGTGAGCTCTCACTGGGCAGAATGCTAGTCTCTCAGGGTTACGAAATCAACGGGACTGGAACTGACCTATGGGAGTTAGGTGAGCCACTTTTTAGTCTAGTTCACAGTGTCGAGAGTTTTCTAGTCTAATTATAAGGTGGAAGGACGGAAAGAAGGGTATGACAAGAGAATGCAGGAGGGAAAATGGGACATTGCTAGACTTTTCTGAAGCTAAACATATTTCCTCTACTAAGAATTTCTAACAAAAATGTGAAGTATTAGGTATTTTTACCTGTGACCCCATTAAGCAAATAGACAAATGAACAAATAAAATATACTCATGAAGAATGTCAAGGAGCAAGCCTCCACCCTAAGCATGTCCTTATATCCTGGAGTAAACTACGCGAAGCAAGAAGTGAGCTTCTATTGCTCAAGAGTTCAGGTTTCAAAATCACGCCTGCCCCCATTTTTATTTTATAGATGGTTCTCCCTCAAACACTGCATTAGTTTCTCAAATGCTCCGTTTACATGGAAGGAATAACAATTTAAGTGGGGGTGAAACTGCTTTAGCTAGATGTTACTTAATATGGTGATTTGAAAGAAAATGGCCCCCAAAGGGAGTGGCACTAGTAGGAGGTGTGGCCTTGCTGGAGTAGGTGTGGTCTTATTGGAGGAAGTGTGTCACTGTGGGGTGGGCTCTGAGTTTTCTTTTTCTAAAGCTTTCCTTGGTGCAATAGTCAGTTGACGTGCTATTGCCTGCAATATGTAGGCCACTCGGCTGTTTCTCCAGCACCACGCCTGCCTGCACACGGCCATGCTCCCCGCTACGATGCACTGGTCCTCTGAACTGTGAGGGAGCCACCACAATTAGATGTTTCCTTTGTAAGAGTTGCCATAGTCATGGTGTCTCCTCACAGCAATAGGAACCCTGACTAAGACACTTAAGATTAGGCAGAAATGTCACCTGACATAAGGTAGGCAATGGTTAATCCTCAAATAGAGGACGTCACTGCGACCCGGACATACATGGCAGGAGGTCCAGCAAAGTTCACCTGGGAGTCACACATCTCGTAAGGAATTCAATCATCTAGTAGAAGCTAACTGACTTATTTATGACACACACTTTGGCCTGGCTGTTAGTCATGTATAACTGAGTTATCAAAGGTGTCAGTGAGATTCAGGGTGCCACACTGTGTTAAAAGGGGCACCGATAACAGAAACTTACACAGAAGTTTGCTGTCGGCTCTCTGTCTCCTTTTTCCCCAGCTCACTTAACTAGCAAGCTCCACTTTCCAATGTCTCTGAAATCTCTTTCCTCTGCCTTTTGTCCCATCCTTAGTTCCCCCGTACTCATTTAAACAGAGCCATCTCTGGTGGCACACCCAGTCATTTCAATCACTCTTGTAAATGCCCTCCACTCATTAAAATCGCTCTTCTGCTTGATAAATCCTACCATGTGGCTCCTCCATGCACAGGTTTCAATATTTAGGCAGTTAAAAAAAAACTTTAGTGGGGTGTCGCAGCCATATCTGATGGATATGCCTATCTGGGCAGTGGTGGTGCACACCTTCAATCTCAGCACTTGGGAGGCAGAGACAGGTGGATCTCTGTGAGTTCGAGACCAACCTTGTCTACAGAGCTAGTTCCAAGACAGGCTCCAAAGCTACAGAGAAACCCTGTCTCAAACACAACAACAAAAAATCATAAGTCGGCACAGCTGCTTGGCAAAGATCCAGCAAAGCTAAGCCATGCGATGGCTGCTGTGCCCCCTCTGGCTTTCATTATCACCTGTTGCATGCTTGGTAATGTATAATAATGTGTAATATTTGTACACTTTGAGGATATTGGATTGATGGACATTTTCTGATGAACCATTTATGCCTTTTCTCAGGAATTCAGCTTCTAAGCTTCCCCAAAACAGTTCTGAGCATCTTACCCCTCCCACTTTCAGGGAGATAGTATTATCCACATGAAGGTCTTTCTTATGTCTCAGAGACTGTGATGCACACAAAGAAGCCAGGGTCTCTTTACGAAGCTGAGCAATTCTTATGTCTGTCCCTATACTTACTCAGGAACAAGATACTTAAAATAAAGTCAACTTAAAAAGGTCAATAAGATTCAATGGGTGAGAGGAGCTGGCCAAAGACCAGATAAGAAGCTTCTTCCCATACACCCAGGCAGTTACAGGGCAAACACAGAGACAAAACTGGATTAACTGGAGTTACCTCTGCCCTATACAGAGACTCACCCTGACGAGCAAAGAAGGATGTGGAAAGATGATGAAAGCATGAGGTGTTAAGTACTCTCTTTCTTAGAAAAGTTAGCTCATGCAGAGCCACTGTGGTCTTGTATGAGCAAGGAACAAAAGAACATCAGAATTAGACATATAAATAAGTTCTAAAAAGATACAAAATGTAAACATTACATTATGCCAGAATTTGAATAATAACTGCAGCAGCTATGGCCTGAGGATTTTTCTTGGGCGTTCTGACCTCTAAAATTAATAACACACTGCTTGGGCCATGGCAATCTGCCCAGGTTGGCTTGGAGATTTTGTTTTGGTCTAGTGTCCTTGAAGTCACAAAGCTGCCAGCCTGAGAACAGGCTGTTATTATATGCCTCTAGATTCTTAAGGATTGGATGAGTAACAATAGTTATAAAAGATAACTGTTTATCAGTGATGACTAAACTTGGGGGAAAATGATTGTCAAAGATAACTTTGTTCTCTCATGGGTTCATCAATGATGATTAAACTTATGACCCCAGATGTTCAAGAGAAAAAGTTAAACTTATGTTCACAAACAAAAATGATATGAACTATGATTTGGAACAACATGAATCCACACTTACTGAATTCTGTTTAAATAAAGAAGCACTCTAATTAGTTAGGCTACAAGATTCTCTCGACCGTCATGCCTGGCCTATCCTTCCCTTGCCAACCCCTTACCTCTTCTCTGGGATCTGTCAGCTGCTGGGGCTGGTCCCTGGCAGCAGGGCACACTGATCCTAGCATAATCCACTATCATCTACTTTAAAAGCCAACTCACACCCACTCTATGCACCCATCACAGCCTACACAGCTTCATTCAGTTCACACACACTCTGTGCACCCATCACACCTTACACAGCTTCATTCAATTTGGTCCCACACCTGCTTTGCTCTTGGCAAATAACTTTTTCTTAAATTTTCTAAAAAAAAAAAAAAAAGGAAGGTATTGAAAAAAATTCTTTACCTCAATAACATAATTATTTGTGTAAATAGTGAAAAGATACACTAACATATATATATTTAAGTTAGTGGTGTGGACAGCTGTTATATGAATTCCAGAAGTGTCTATTCAGTTCCCTACTTGTAAGAACTCAGGCGTCACAAACTACATAATACTAAGTATCCCAGTCTTTCAAATATTTTTCTTCAACACTCCCTAATTCAGAAGAATCTAATTAGTCAGCTAGATTCTGAATGTAAAATTCCCAGAGGAAACGCATATTTATTCCTTACCTTCATCGCAACCTAAAACACCATTTTACAGATTACATCTGAAATACATTTCATAGACTTCTACTTCTCATCCTGACCTTTCCCATCCAAACCCACGCCACTCTTGTCAGCTCTACCATCATGGCCATGGTTCTGCCTCTAACTTGTTCTCCACAAGGCAGCCAAAGTGGGCTATCTACGGCATAAACTAGGTTGTTTTATTCTCCTGTTAAAATTGTTTAATCTCAAGAACCTAGACAGCAATGAGGACACTAAGAGACTTACATAGATCTAATCTACATGGAAAGTAGAAAAAGACAAGATCTCCTGAGTAAATTGGGAGCATGGGGACCTTGGGGAAGGGTTGAATGGGGGAGGGAAGAGGAAGGTAGAGGAGCAGAGAAAAATGTAGAGCTCAATAAATATCAATAAATAAAAAAGTTGTTTAATCTCTTTCCACTATGGAGAAAGGGCATTATAATTCCCCAATCTTCCTTAATTGCTCTAAACCTAATAGCTTCTGCACCCCATCCCCTTTCTCTATATATCAACAACAACAGTGAGAAGCTCTGTTTTTTTTTCAAGTCCCAGGAAGAACTCAAGGTTGCATCCTCATCTTTAAGACCCTAACGACGGTGTATATCTTGTATATCTAGCCCCTGCCTTTTTTGTCTTTTTTTTTTAAACTTTAATCTCTTTAGTTATGATGATCTTAAATTTCAATTTGAGACTTTCAAGTATTCTACACCCAGGCTTGAATACTCCTCATGTGAACAGAGAATGACAACAGAGAAAACGAATCCAAACACAGAGGAGAAAAGGGAGGGCCATGAGGGGCTTGCTGGTTGGAAACAGTGAAACTGGAGCTGAACCAAACAGCAGCAGTCATGCTTTTAGTCCTCAGGGTCAGGAGGAAGAAGGATCCTCATCTTAGACCAAGGCTTGCCAGATGTTGGCTGCATCTGAAATACCTGGAGAACATGTTAAATCACAGGTTACTCAGACCTACTTCCAGAATGTCTGGTTAACTAGGTCTGCAGTGGTATCTAAAACAATTCACTTCTTTTAATTAAAAAAGTTCTATGTGTATGTGGATGTGTGCCAGTCACGTGTGTGTACCAGCCACGTGTGTGTGTGTGCCAGTCATGAGTGTGGGGGCGCCAGTCATATGTGTTTGGGGGATGCCAGTTGCGTGTGTGTGGGTGTGTGCCAGTCACAAGTGTATGTGGGTGTGTGCCAGTGCCACACGTGTGTGGCTTTCAGTTCCGACAAGTCCAGGAGATGAGCAGCTGCCATCAGTAGTCCCATCTGAGGGTCACCGGCTCACAGGGACTCCCAGAGCACAGCTGCATCCTTGTGAGAGGCGCCATCTTCACTACCTGGTTAGTAAGCAGTGTTAGGTCACTTTTTGTTTTCATCTTTTAGACTGCTTATGGTTATTTTAATAAAGGCTGTTAAACCTAGGATAATAAAGAACATGGCATTCATCTAAAAATGACATACCACACTCACTTATCTTAGTCCTAATAATATTGACATTGAAAACAGAAAAGAAAATAATTCAAAATTATTTAAATGTATTTGTCATTAAAACAGTGCATTACCTACGAATCTACAAAATTATTAGCCAGAGTTAAATACTTGGCTCTCTACCTTCCTTCTCCAGCCTACCCATTTATTCTACTTCTATAATCATTGTAAAATTAAAAACATTGCCAACTACTTGTAACTATTTGCTTTTTGACATAAGTCTTACAATGTGTATATTATTCAACATAAATACTCTCTTTGGTTTAAAGTCTAATTTAGGAAAGGTTTGTGTTAAAGGCTGGGGGTGCAAGTGAGTGGTAAGGACCTTGTCAAGACCCTGGTCTTGTCTCCAGGATGGAAAATAGAAAACAATGATTTCAACACATCCCCCAAGAAGCCATGTGCTCAGCCCCGCCTCAGTCTGTCACCTACACTGTAAAATGTTTGTCTTTCTCTTTATGTAAACAACACTGCCCTCTCAAGCAGGGTAAAGACTGTCTTTTGAGGTTTTAGTTTAATATACCCCATTCCTTCTAAAGCTTCCACCTCCTCTGATGAAAGAAAATCCTGATGATCTTATTTCACCTGCACTTTTGCCTGTTAAATGACTAGTTGACTGTTCCACATTTGCCTTAAATTTATTAACGTGTGCATTCATAGGCACTTGGTCTTATTCCTGATAAACACTATCTAACTGCCCATGTCTGAAACTAAAAAAAAAAATCTACATATCTATTCTCTTTACCCATATGTTGCATGAACTGGTTTTAATAATTAGGATATAAAGAAATGCAAGTAAGTAGTTAGCCATTACAATCAAACTTGTAGTCATATTAGGTATGTTTTCAAGGTCAAACAAAGATATATTTTAGATAGACAGGTCATCTTCAAACACTTCAGAGATCTACAGAATATGGCATTTAAGATGTTTCAATTTCTTTCTTTCTTTCTTTCTTTCTTTCTTTCTTTCTTTCTTTCTTTCTTTCTTTCTTTCTTTCCTTCCTTTCTTCCTTCCTTCTTCCTATAATGAGGCATGTCTGCTCCTGTCAGCGTCAATCTATTTCAGAGAAGATGATGGGCATTGAAGAAACTCCACATGGTCCACACTATCTTTGTTACAAAAGTAAGCCACTGAGAAGAAAATGTCCTTGCCTTGACTGCTGACAGTATGCTGTCCTAACTGGACAAGAAGGACACAAAAGGAAGGACTGCTGAACTTTGCCAAGACAAAATAGGACAGCCCTTCAGAATGTCCTGCCTCACAGAAAGCTCTGACAGATATGCTAGGCCTGTAGGCTGAAGATGGATGTCCCAATGTTGCAGAGGAACTTTGGGTGACTGTCCAGGCAGCCAGCGGGTTCTGTCATTTCTCACAGTTTTTGAAATTTGCTTGCTTGCATTTCCTGCTTACTCAGGCAAAATTATTTCCTTCTCAGGTCTGAGGGAGTTGAATGCTTTAGTTATAGTTTTCCTTGTTACCGGATTCATAAAAGAAAATCACTAAAGAGGTGTAAAGTGTATGAGGTTGAGAGACATTAAAAAATAGTTTTTGTAATGCAAGTTAGAATAGAAAGTGAATTAGGTACAAACTTTTGAACTCATCAAGACAGGATAGATATGGAATATTTCCTCTGAATTTATCAAATGTTTATGGACTAGACATTATTAATGTAATTCTCGGCTGTATATGTTGTTATAGTTATTGGACTTATTGTATATATTTTTCTTATATTAGTTATAACCTTTTTAAATTTTAGACAAAAAGGGGAAATATGGTGATATCTTGTTTGTACTCTACAAACAAAGCTTTCCTGAAGATCAGAGGGCAGAGCTAATCACCAATTAACCATAAAGGTCTGGATGTCTGGATAGACAGACAGAAAGTTTTATGGCTGGGTGGAGAGAGGAATCTAAGGTGGTAGAAGACAGAAAGTTGGCCCCATTCCTGCTGAGTTAGCAAGGTAAGAGTTAGCTGTGGCTTGCTCCTTTCCCTTTCTGATCTTTCAGCATTTGCCCCAATATCTGGCTCTGGGGTTTTATTATTATGGCCAATTAGAACTTGTGCAACACCCATACTCTTCCCATCCAACCGAGTTGTTGCAATTGGTTTAATTTCTGTATAATTCTGGCTTTAGCCTTTGCTCCCTACAGTCATTATAGAAATACTGGTAATAACATGAAAATACAAGTAGCTACAATATTCACTAATGTAGCATGAATAATAAAATCACAGAGAAAGATACTGGGTTCAACCTGAAGATCAGAAAAGCAAAACAGCCAGCCACTAGAGAGTTCTTCCCGCTGAGAAATTTCATACTGAACGAGCGATCCTGCCGCCATGAATCCTCAGAATGAGACTGAGCTGAGACCTGTCTCCTCCCATTTTATACTCCTTTCTAGTGCTGGGATTAAAGATGTGCACCACCCCTGCCCGGCCTCTATAGCTAACTAGTGTGGCTACTGGGATTAAAGGTGTGTGCTACCACTGCCTGGTCTGTAAGGCTGACCAATGTGGCTGTTTTACTCTCTGATCTTCAGGATTAAAATACACATGAAATATCACTACCCACTAACACTCCATGATGGATTCCGGGAACATAGTTCATCACTTTCTCTCTAAGTCACACAATGTCACTAAGTACAATTACACTATTGGCCCTACTTTACAGAGTGGAAATTGAGTTTCTGTGCATCTGTTATAGTGGCCTTTCCAGATAGAAATCTGCCCACAAGTTTCTGTAGTGGACCCTTCATCTCTAGAGTCAGACAGAAAGTCTGTTACATGGCCTACAAAAAAAGCAGTGATCTGACGCACACCTAACACATCAACCTAAGTTGTTTCATTCTTTCCTCCCTTCAACTAGATCTTCTGGATATACATGACTGTATTCTGATATAGCTGTCCCATTAGCCTCAGAAGGAACACCCCATTACATGTAAAATTAGAGTGGTTAATAAGATTCTGCCAGCTACAAGTAACTGTTTATACAGCCTGGGGTAAAACTAACCCAATGCAGCAACTCCAGAGACTCACTCGGGACTAGAGTCCCACCTTCTGCTTTTATCAAGTCATCAACCTATGAAAGGACCTGTGACTACGGGAAAGGGTGCTGCTGTAGCACAGCCCAGTGAAGCGCCGCTGCATGGGTTTCTCTCTCGCTAAGTACAGAGGCGGTAAACGACCAAAGCAGCAGTGTATATGTATTTCTGTGCTTTAGCACAGCCCAGTGTGAGTCACAAAGAAGTTACTGAACTCGTACTTATTCCTAGTGATTTAACTTTTGGGTGTATTTGTGGTATATGCTTATGTGTATATATGTTGTTAGTCTAAATATTTGGTATCACACATTTTCCTGCCCTTTACACAAGCCACTGAATAATGGAGTCCTTACTTGATGACCAAGATAATAGTTAGAAATCTTGTCTGTTTCTCCGGATCTCAGAACATTTGGACCTTTAGACTGATGAGCACAAGCTACAAGAGAGGTCCTGATGAAAACTGACATGAAATATTGCGCTTCCTCTTAGATTGATCTTACGTCGCTTGCTGGCATCACAGCATAGGGTTTCTGTCTTATAACTGAAAGACCAAAATAGCTGGGTGTAATGTATTCTTGTCAAAGGGAGAGATGGGCGGGGAGAATTATCTAAATACAAAATAGCTGGGTGTAATGTATTCTTGTCAAAGGGAGAGATGGGGCAGGGAGAATTATCTAAATACAAAAAATAATTAAAAGAAAAAAAACCCAGATTCTTACTTACACCATAAATGTGCCTTTTGTTTTCAGGTTCCTATAAAAATCTTGACCTCACCACTACATCAAGACAATAGCTTCTGACACTGTCAAACATTTGAATGTTTGTCCCTTGTTAAACATTCTTTTCCTGCCTTTTTGAACAATTTATAAACTCATTCGAAGATAGAAGAAGTCTTTGATTACTGGATAACAAATAGAGCCCCTAATAAAAAACAATTTTTAAAACAATCATGGGAAGGCAGGAAACTCATGAGACTAAGCAAGATTAGCACGAGTCAAGTCTAGCCTAGCTTACAGAGCAAGTTCCAGACCAGCCCAGGCTACAGAGTAAGACCTTACTTCACATGAACAAACAAAATAATTCTATGAGCAATAATGTGTTGAGAGACTCCGTTGGTGGGGACCCAGCCCTGAAACAGCATCATGGGGCTTATTCAGTAGCCCCTAGAGCTCTGTAAATGTGGATGTGAGCAAAAGCCGCATATCAGTTCGTGACCTTTCCAAATACTGTTTCTTCATTATGCAAATAGGGAAATTGTCTGCACAAGAGAAAGTGAAAGGAAAATTTAAAAATAAGTGAGGTGCTCTGCACACTGTTTAGCCAGAGGCAAGCACCAGCACTTGTGCGAGGATGCACACTTCTAGAGGGTTGCTGTCTGATGGCATTTGACTCAGGTTCCTTAAGTTTGCCTTTAAGTGTGAATAACAGCTATAACAATAACCATTTTGCTAAGCATTATTGTAAGCTGTTTATAATAATTTAAGAATTTTTAATAATCTATAATATGAATAATTTTATACCACTTAAATATAGGACAGAATCATAAAATTTAAGGTAAGGCTGACAAGATGGCTGAGCAGGATGAAGCACTTCCTGCAACACCTCAGTTCAACGTGGTAGAGAGAGAACCAACTTCTCAGGTAGTCCTCTGACCTCCACAGCTAATACGCGCGCGCGCGCACGCGCGCACACACACACACACACATGTATATACATACACGCATACACACACAAATTAACAAGTAAATAAACAAATGTAAACATTTAAGAACACCCAAACTACAGGCATGTGTTACAATCAGGAATCAAAAAGAAAAAAAAAAAAGCAGCATGGTCCAGAGTTTGCACACTTGTCTTGCAGTGAGGTTTAGCTTTCATAAAGGACACATCGTTTAGTTAGTGACATTTACAAGTGTCTAGAAGTCAGTTTGACCAAAAGCAGAGGCATTTCCTATTTCGTCTGCTACAGTAACTGAGAGGAAGCATGGGCTCTATCCTTTCAGTGGCTGCTGGGAACAAGGAGCTGCTCTGTTGGCAATTCAGACTGCCCTCAGCTGCTGACTCCCTCCCAGTGAGACCCATCTCCACCCTGTCCTCCCCTCTGCTCACACCCTCTCTGTCTCCACCCTGTCCTCCCCTCTGCTCACACCCTCCCCATCCCCACCCTGTCCTCCGCTCTGCTCACACCCTCCCCATCCCCACCCTGTCCTCCCCTCTGCTCACACCCTCCCCATCTCCACCCTCTTCTCCATCCTTTACTACTCCATCCCTTACTACAAAACAAAACAAAGCACCCCAAAATTATTGTATATTACACATTTATGTAAATTTAAATTTTAACTGACTAGAAAAACAGAAAAGTTAAAGCAAACAGGCCCTGTAGGCGTGTGGAGGCTGTGCTGTCCCCCACAGCAGCAATCACGCTACTGAGTAAACTAATTGTGGAAATCAGGAAAAACATGCTAGTTTTTTCAAAATGAAAGAGTTCATTAACACGAATACTCCAACCAAGTGAGATTAGATGGCCTAGACCATCCAGTAACCAGGAGATGACCTCCTGCCACAGGGAAGCCCAACTCTTCAGCACCTGGGTGATTCTAGCTTCAACACCGCACATGTCTACAGAGGGAATGGCAATAAGACATTTGCCTTATTTGTGGTTAATTTCACCCATTTTATGCTATTACTCCATTATCTTAAGTCACATTGCACTAGAAAAACTGACAATTTTAAATTAAAAAGAGTCACTAAGTTGCTTAAGTATTATGTGGGCCTAAACAAAATTAGATAGTGTACTTTATTGAAAACATAATACGGGAGCATTAGTTTAGGGCTATGATATAACCATTTTTGAATATTATGAAGAATTATAATAGAAGAATGTGCTTATGTAATAGTGAACATGTGTGTATGTGCATAATATGAGCCATCTGTTGCACCTGTCAGCGGGCTAAAACAGAACGTGGCTCAAGTTTAAGACAGTAATTTTTGACAAAATTATTCATTTTGATTTTCAGGATCTTAAAATCATGAAATATTTAATAAATTCAAAGAAGTGCATGACATACACATTGAAAGCATAACTTCAAATTAATACATTCATGATGACTCTGCAAGCTAAAATGTGTGTCCTTTTAAAGGTCACAAGCCAAGTAGAAACGCCTTGGGAAAAGCTTGCAATAATTACATATTTCAAAGTGTACAGCACAAGGTAGAGAGTGAACTATTCAAGACTGCATGGTCAGCTCCACACTCTACAGACATGACGGTCAGCTCCACACAATACTACAGACATGACGGTCAGGTTTACATGAGGGTCAGCTCTCCACAGTATTGCAGAGACTGGAATGTCAGCTCCAGAGGAGGGAAGAGAGGATGGTCAGCTCTACAGTGCTACAAGGAGTTCCTGCTTTTCACACTCAGAGAATTTGTTTTGAAAAATCTCTCCTTGTGGCTTGCTTTTGAACCTGATTTTAGAGCACTATAAAATATCACAGCTGTTAAATGATTGGGGAAAAGGGCAGTGAGTTTAATTTAGCTCCTCACTAAAGCCTTTACTTTTAGAATCACCTTCACATAGGTCTGGGTATATTAATGCCAACACCCCATCTTTTAGGTGTATGAGCAAGGAGTTCATTTATTCACCCATGTTTAACCAACACTCACGAAGGAGCTCCATGAAGGCAGAGAAAACCACGCTCCTTCCAGAAGGCTGAAAGCCCAGCGCCTCTGCAGCACCATTGGTCCCCACAGGACACCAGTGGAACACAGGCGGTGGCCACTGCACAGACGGAACTTAAACTGTACATTTCCCCATCACAGTGAACAGAATCTAGATTCTGGAGAATCTTCATCTAAAACGTAAGATGACTGCTTACTCCACCCCTCTCTAACCTAACTGTGTAAGTCCAATGACATATCAAGGTGCATGGAACTACTAAGAAACAGAATACCATGCTTTAGATGCAAAGATATCCATATGTCATATATTTATGTGCATGGTTTATGAAATAAAGTTTTCGCCAGTGAACTACTCTGCAAATGACGGAACAACGTTATTATCTACAAAGTCAAGCCTTTGCAAACACAACTGGATAATGGGACAGCTATATATCATCTTAACAAGGGCATAAAGATTGTCTCTAGAGTTCTCATTCATCATTAAACTGAAAAATAAAAACCTGATTATTTTATGGTTCAAAATAAGATTTTATTTGTTCTTGCCATGTAATGCATAGAGTAAAATCTTTTCACCAAGACAGTATATTCCAATAAATGGTGGACAAAGTTTAATAACATTAAAATACTTTATGTAGGAATCATGGACTCATGTAAGCGTGAACTCTGAAGGATCCTGAAAGTGAGAAACAACAAAGACACAGGTAACAGCAGCAATGGAGCAGTGCAGTTTGTACAGATAGCACTTGGGAGAGATTCTGCTAAGCATGCATTAGATGCAGCTTTGTACACACACACACAGCGTAAGTGGAATTCGAGAGTGATAAATTTTGATCTCATTAACTAATGGTCCCCAGCCAATAAGTTGATATAAGTATGGAAAATAAAGAAAGTAGGTAATTTGTCTATTTCATATTTGTGTGCTATGGGTTTTTTTATTTGAAGTTATTTTCCAAACAGTAAAATGAATTACTTTTTCAAATATGTGAAAAGTCAGCAAAAATGTTCAGTGTTCACAAGATTTATTGAATTATGTAAACTATTTTTATGGAGTTCTTCTATTGGTGTCATTATTTGAGGAATAAATCTTATTTTCCATTATTTGGATAAGCTTCCCTGTGGTTGTATGTGTGGACTGTTATCTGACGTTTTGACTCCTTCCACAGTTCCGCCCATCTGCTAACCTAAATCATCCTTCATGGTTATTTTAAGTTTTGATAGTCCTAAATTTTATGCCACAATCCTACATTTAAACACAACAAGAATAACATATTTTCTCACATTAAAAATACAAGCTAAATCTAAAAATATAAAATTACGATATACCATTAAGTTTTAAGCACATCTGCAGAAATAAATTTCAAAAGTATTACATAAAATAGTTACATCTGAAGATTAGGAACACTAATTCAAATTATCTCATTATAGAACATCTCAGAATGCACATGCATTTTACTACTGACAGCACATGCACACACATGCAACTATCTATATTCATGGGATTAGCTTTGCTGAGAATATACTTGAACAATGCTGATTTAAGAGAATGAACTTTATGTTTCTAAGAATTAATACCCTTTATACTAACCTACTGACTGATTTTAGCTAGGTACTTTTACATAATCATATGAAAAAATAAGACATCTCATATAGAGGAACCCATGAATTTATGCAAAAAGATGAAGAACATTTAATAAGTATCCATTTTGGGTCTCATGCTCAGGCTGCACCAACACTAGAAGAGCTTCTCAAACATGCTCCTAGGCTGTCCCGTCATTTTATCTGCACAGCACAGGCCCATCAGCACTCCGCCATGGGAGGGAAGATGTCCCATCCCTCCCAAGAACTCTTAGGAAATTAAAGGTTGCATATTTCTCATGGTGTAGGCACTGGTATCTGACCCTACTCAAGTAAGTCACTCCTGACCCACGCTCATGCAGCCAATCCTTAATAAATATAAAAGGTCACACGACAGACAGACAGACAGACAGACAGACAGACAGACAGACACATACACACAAGCAGGGGAGGGCCTTGGAGAAGAAGGAATCTTGTGGGAGGAGGAAAAGGATGAGAGGAAATGAAGACAGGGGAGACTTTAATCAAAGAATATTATAGATATGTATGAAATAATAAAGTAATAAATAAGCTAAAATGACAGGGGAGACTTTAATCAAAGAATATTATAGATATGTATGAAATAATAAAGTAATAAATAAGCAAAATGAATAACCTTTTAATGTTTAGTTAGAAGCTATTAATAAATCATGACTTTTCTGAGAAACTTTTGCTATGAAATCTACTTAGTCCTTTGGCTGGGCATGGTGGTGCACGCCTTTAATCCCAGCACTTGAAAAGCAGAGACAGCAAGCCAGGGTTAGGTAGTGAGAGCCTGTTTGTTTCTAGCCTCAGGCTATACCACTTAAAGGCAGGCATCCTATTGAGAAGTGGGAGAAACATTGGATTTACATGTCAAAAGATACAATCTCACCGCCTGGAGAAATGGAGGTTATGGGGTAGTAACAGCACACTTTAATACCTACCTAGTCTCTATTAGCACACCTTTCTTTCCCACTGAGCCAGTGCACCCAACCCTGCTCCTCCTCCAGCTGCTCCTCCAGCTGCTGCTCTCCTCCACTCACTGAGCCTTCTCTGCTGCTCTCAGGCACACAGACTCCTCAGACCAGGATCAGCCTGAGTTCTCACTCCTCTATGTCCGCATTGGAGACTGACTCTCCAAAATCTGTGACAAGCACTTTCAGCTTTGTCATGCACAGAAAAGAGTGTGATGGGTTAGTGACATTTCTTATACTTAATTTTTAAAATTTTATGATCTTAGTTGTTTTGCTGAAAAATGTTAATCTAGAGAGTGTACAGATTGAGGCCAGAGGGTAGATCGATGAGCAAAGGGTGAGAACGGGCTACGGGAGGGAAGGAACTGTCACCTGCTCCTGGAAATAAAGCTTGACTTCCTTGCATCATGAGAAAAGAAATATATGTTCAGGAGTGAGAAAAGAAAGGCATGAATTAAAATTTGAGAAAGCAATCTTCGAAGGCATGTTGGGACTGAGGAAAATATGCTTGATAAAATAAACGCTTGAATTTTTAATATCTACATACAATACTTATTGAAAACATTTCTTCTTCCAGCATTTAAAAACTAACATAATTATAATATTTTTTAATATTAGCATGGTTGTGCAATCATCAGTACTACCTGCTTCTGTAAACCAACACTGCAAAATAAATCCTTGAGACATTAGCCGTCACTCTGAGTTCACCTCAAATCCCAGCTGCCACTAATTTACCTTTTCAAAAATAAAACTCACTTCATTTTGATGAGCCCACTAATAAATATCACACAGACACACTAAGGTTGTCAAAGAGCAAACATTTGTTCAGCCCCAAGCAGTGCACATCTCACTGAACGTCCAGACAGAGCGAAGACCATATGCTTTCACTTCAGTAGATTTGCCTATTCCGCACATTTAACACACACGTGGTAAGTAGCATGGCCTTTGTCTTTGGCTGTTTCACTCGGCACAGAATTTGCAAGCCCATCCATACTGTATGGTGTGAATCAGTAATTTAAGCTTTTACCTAGCTGACGATGTTCCCCAGAAGACTGTCTCATACCGCTTATTCAATATTCAGTGAAGACGATTTTTGTATCAAGTTTCACAAATTAACTACTTCGTAAAAATTGACTCTTTATGCTTCATGCTATCAATATAATGTTTAGATTTATGGTTTTTAAGCGATAAAGAATTTTCTAGTAATGTCCATGAGAGAAAAATAGTTTCTTATGAAAGCTGAACTGGAGTTAGAAAATAGACACGACTTAAGTGATAAATAGAAAATCAATAAGACCGAGCGATTGGGAGGAGGCAATCACGCCCAGCAGAGAAAAAACTAGTACAGAGTGGTACCCAGCTTTCTGGCTTGTGCAAGTTTGAATACAGAGGTGTCAGATCCCTAGAGAGTGGGAAAAAAAGAGTACGCTATTTATTAGGGTTGTTTTTTTGATGGGTTGGGGGTAATAAAGAATCTAATTCTACATACTGAGTTTGGTATTTCCTGTGGCAGATAAGATGACTAAAATTATTGGCTGGAAATAAAAATTTTAAGAGTAAGTTTTCTGTAGACTAGTGTCAAATGGATGAGTATCATTAAGAGACAGCATCTTAAAAAGCTCCTCACAGCCAATGCAAAGGCAATTCTAAATGGTTGCTTTAAGGACTTCTATGAACCATTTCTATTCAAGATTATAGTTAATGTCAAGTTAAGTCAGTTATCATGGGAAATGTGGAAGTCATTTATCTATCTAAATACTCACTTATACATACACACATACATACGTACGTACATACATATGTCTACCCATGCACTTCAAATCCATGAAACAAAGGCCATGACCAATATAGAAATATGTAAAGTCTAAGCAAGGGGGGCTTAGGATGGGATCGTAGAAAGCACTGAATTTGCATACAGTCTCCCAGTGGTGGACAGAGAGATGAACAGAGAAAGAAAAGCATGTACAGTCACAAAAACCCAGAGGAAAATGTTTCATAAAAAGAACAGTAGTGGGGCAGAGTCTGACAAAACTGCCCTAGGTGGGCAGTGGTGGCACACACCTCTAATCCCAGCACTTGGGAGGCAGGTGGATCTCTGTGAGTTCGAAGTCAGCCTGGTTTACAGAGCGAGTTTCAGGCCAGTCTCCATAGCTACTGGGAAACCCTGTCTTTAAAAGCATATATATATATATATATATATATGATAAAATATGAAGTGGATAAATTAATTTAGTAGCCTATTAAATAAAAATCAATAAAATTAAAAAATTAGTAGCCTATTTAATTCTATGCAGTTTTAACAAAAGTCATGCAATTCACAATTGCATGATTATAGAGATTATTTCAGTATGTATATGTGTTGTAAAAAAAAGGACATTAGGTTATATAGTCTAATATACAAAAATGAAGCAAAGAGAAAACTTCCCAGTGATATAGTTGAATTACATAGTTCACAACATTGAATGGAATTAGTATTTTTTGGATGTTAACTCATATCTGTGATAGACCAGGGAAACAGGAAAATACAACGGGCCATTTTGTCCTCACATCTGAAGGGCAGATATAGGACTTCTTAAAGAAAGATGATCACAAAAATTTTCTAACATGGTTAAGTATCATTAAGGCAGCATCTTGAGAAATCTTTCATAGCTAATGCAAAGGTAATTTTAAAGGGTTGCCTTAAGGACTTCTTCAAGACACTTCTGTTCAAGAGTATAATGGATGTCTGGTCAGATCAATTACCACAGGAAAGAAACCAACGCTTTCAGATTATCAAAGAGGATGCGAAATTACCTTTAATCACAGATGACTCTTATACAGAGTCACAGAAAACTGTAGTATACAAAATCAATAAACAAAACTCATTTGTATTTACACATCCTAGCAATGACTTATACAGCAGCAAAAACAAAATGTGCAGAGTAATTTTTTTAAAAAGAATATGGTGATTACACTAAAAATAAAATATATTGCAAGAAAGTAAAGAAAAAAAATAAATGGAACAACATCTCATGTTTGTGAACTGCAAAACGTAATCTTAAAAACAGCAGAAATGGTCCATGCAGGGAGCTGGCTCAGTCTCAGGCCCAGCACCTTGAGTTCGGTCCCTGGGATGCATGGGAGAGAACTCCACAGGTTCCGCTGACATGTGCCAGCACACATACAGCAATAATATTTTTTAAATATTTATTTATTTATTATGTATACAATATTCTGTCTGTGTGTATGTCTGCCGGCCAGAAGAGGGCACCAGACCTCATTCCAGATGGTTGTGAGCCAACATGTGGTTGCCGGGAATTGAACTCAGGACCTTTGGAAGAGCAGGCAATGCTCTTAACCACTGAGCCATCTCTCCAGCCCCCAGCATTAATATTTTTTAAAAAAATTGTAATATCTTTAAAAATAACTGTGGCAATAACTTTGACAGTGACTGATCCCAACGTCTATCAAAGCTCCATCTGCTGTATTCTCAGACGCTCATGTCAGGATTAGTTAGAAAACACAGCGTCTCCGTCGCCTGCGGTATTCTTTTTCAGTACACACACTCCCGAGCCCTACTCTAAATATACGGAATCACAACTGTAGGGGTGGTGCCCAAGTAGTTCTATTTCTTTTTCAGTTAAAGGTTATATATGAGCAGAAGATCGCGTTAGAATAAGATCCTCATATTATTACAGGCAAGCCGTACTTTCGTGGAGAAAGGAAAAGATAAAGAAAACACCTGCCATTGGTGCAACTACATAGAAGGGGACAGTCCACGGTGTCCTCTGAGATGAGGTAGCATGGAAGAATACTTCCAGAAAACAAACGAAAAATGAACTTGATAAGTCAAGCACTAAATACTGGTGCATACATTCTGATGTCACCTTCCAATTGATAGAAACACATTCGCTGCTCTTGGTGCTCTTGGCTAACCACGGAACCAGCTACCCCTTGAGTTCCTGATCACATCATCCTGCTGCGGTGTACAGTGTGCATTCAAACCTTGGGAAAGAGGGCACCACTGACAAGGTACACATGCTGAGGAGGGCAAGGCACACAGCACAGGATGAAGCTGAGAGCGCACGATTTTAGCGCCCCATCACAGTTATGTTCACATGAAATCTTGCTCTGGTCCTCTCTCCCGCCCTTTTATTCCCTCCTCTTTTTCGTCTGAAAAGGGCCAGGCTCTGCAGCACAGACTGGCATCAGAGGTGCCAGGATTTCAGGCGCTTGCTCTGCTTCTCCATTACAGTGGTAAAGTCTGCCTTCAAGTTCTACCAACGACGTAGACTGCAATGTAAAACTAGCATCTCATCAGCAATACCTGCGTATAAATACTCAAATATCCACTGCTCTCCTGCCTCCATAATTCAAATTCAATGGTGTAAATCTCTCTGATAAAAACAACTAATCATGAAAACTTGAATCTAGAACTAATGTTTTCTACAATTCCTATTAGAAGAGCAATCTTCATTAAAAAGGAAAAGTGTTTTTGTGCAGCATTTATAAATATAGAATTACTAAACCTTTTGAAAATATTTGTCTTTTGGGTTCATTTATTTTTATTTTTTGAGACAGGATTTCTTTGTGGGTAGCCCTGGCTGTCCTGGAACTTGCTCTGTAGAATAGGCTGGCCTCAAATTCACAGAGATCCACTTGCCTGTGTCTCCCAAGTGTTGGGATTAAAGGCGTGCATCAACACCACCTCGCAAGTTTCTTAATTTTTAATCTTTGTTTCACGTCCCCAGAATAGGACATGGAAGAATGGATATGGTTTAGTTTGGACACAAAGCCATCAATACGGTGATGGGAAAAACCATTCTTCTTGTTTAATTTTCAACTTTCATCCCCTTTCCCGTAGCCCTGTGCTTTCTGACAGGTATATTAACGAGGTATTTTGTTTTGTTTTTAAGTAAGAAACCATTTTATCCTCCAGTGTAGAAATGTGGAATTTTATTCTGTCTCAGTTATCAGTTCAGTACATGAGACATTTTCTAAACAAATACTGGTTGACTAAATAGTTTCTCTTTATCTTATCTTATCTAGTCCTAATTCTTTCTCTTCCCATATTATATAACATTATCAGAAAATGAATATAATATATTTGTACCTTCTACATATACCATGTGCAATCACTAAGGAAAACTTTTTGCCAGATCTACATACATTTGTGTAAATATAAACAACCATGAATGCTATCGTTTATCAATCAAAATATAAAAACCTAACATTTAAGGAACCATTTAAAATTTATTTTTGCTATCCATTTTCTTCTTAAACATTTAGCAAATTTACTTTAATGTGACTCACTGCAAATGAACAATATAGTCTTACACTGACATATGCATCCTGCAACAAGGTCTAATCGCTGCAAAGATAACAGCAATCATAACAGCATTTGTTTAATAAAGTCATTATGGTAAGGACTAGAATTATCATAAATACTCATTAGTGACAATTCTTTTTCTTTGTAAAACCTGAATTCAAAATAAAAGATATAAAATATCCCTGGTTTACGGTAAAATAAAAGTTTCCAAAAATGTTGTATAAGAATTTAAGTTACATTTAGTTTGAATCAATCTATGATTGTAATATCAAGTATCAAAACACAAAGCTGTTAGTAATAACCATACATATTTTCCTCAGAATAAAGATAGTTAGCTTGATCCTAAAACATAAAAGGAAATTTAAGAATTTAAGTTGTTATAATGAACAGGTAACAGCAACATTTTTTATGAGAAATTGTAGTAGTTACTTCTTGTTATCTTAAGAAATATAAGTTTCCTAGAGACATCAACCTGGCCCTTAAAATTTACAGGTCCACAAGCACCTTGTACTCAGCACCCTCAGTAAGCTGAGTACAAGATAATTATCTCATTAGCATATACTCATCTCCCTTGCCCTCATAAAATAAAGGGGTCTTCTTGTCCTGAAGAAACGGTGATAGCGGCATTTAAAAGTGGAGCGCTTCACGCCTTTCATCCCAGCACTCGGAAGGCAGAGGCAGGCGGATCTCTGTGAGCTCGAGGCCAGCCTGGTCTACAAGAGGTAGGGCTGTTACAGAGAAACCTTGTCTCGAAAAACCAAGAAAAGGTGGGCACTTCTGTCATGCACTTCTGAGCTTTGCCCACCATGCCAGGTTTACCAGTAAGAAGCTCTGGCTCTGAGCAAGCCTCAGTGCTCCTGTCTTCTCTGTATAGCGCAGAGACAACACACGAGACTCACTCTTTGCTACGCTCTTGGAAGAAACAGACTCTTTCCGAAAGTGTCCTCTATGAATTAGCTGTGACATGATCATAATTTCCACAAATCAGAAAATGGTTGTTTCAACTATATGACAACTCAATGTAACTATCAAGTTAGATATGTAACAAAACAGACTCAAAATTACTGGCTTACCATCAAACCACAAGATGTGCTTTACTAAAGATGTTTTTCTGTTTACTGCATGCTATAAAGACCTGACAGAGTACAGATACATCTTGAAGAAGAAAGGAAATACACACAACTCAATGGTATACTAAGTGGGAAAACGCCTATGCCAATCACCCTCTCTTTATTTTGAGAAAAGCACAATATGAAATGGGGTTTTGATATATTAATTTAAATTTGACATATAAACAGGTGTTGCTTCACAAGTAAAATTTGTGCAATATAAAAATCAAGTTCTGCTATAAAGCTGGATTGCGCTTCAGAATGACATTTTCTGCACTTTTCCCTTCCAAACAGATGTAATTAAAGCAAACCCTTCATCTTGAGATGAAGTCTGCCTGCACTCTGCTGACTGCGCCGTGCACTGCACACGCCGGGACCTCAGCGGCTTCCGTTAAGGGGTAGCAATTGCTCTTCTGCCTTCCTGCAGCTTCTCCCCAGGCCGCCTTCCTGCTCTCCCAGCCTCTCCAACTAGGTCCACAGGGAGAGGAGCATGATCTAACGCACCTGTCCTCCAGCTCGACCTGGGGATTACCACTTCTTTCAGAGAATCATGGACCAGGTGGTGTGGTGCATGCCTGGAATCTGATCATTTAAGAGGCTGAGGCAGGAGGATTATGGGTTTGATACTAGCCTGGGCTAATCATAGCAAGTTCAGGTCCACCTTGGGCTAAGAGTGACGTGCTGTTTCAAACAACAAAACCAGCAAGAAAAACAAGTGCCAGAGAAGGAGAGCACTGCCCCTGCTGTCTAACTGCTCTCAGGCCCCAAACTGCACTGGGCTACCCCAGGAAACCAGTAAATCTCAAGGGACACAGAGACTTAATAAGCTTTTTCCAATCTTTAAAGTTTTTTTTTTCAACTCAGCAATTACCTTTTGTAAATTATGTCAGAATTTACGCCCTTTAGAATCTTATTTTAAGGGTATTGCCTTCTTTTCCCCAAACAGTCTCTACTCTTGGTAAAAAGGCTTTGCAAGGCCTACTTTTACTCATCTTTAAAAGAAAGCAAGAAAAACAAACTGAATTCACGCTAAGAACACAAATTAAAATCAAATTTAAACTTGTTGGTAAAAGGAATCAATCAGACTCTCAGATCTAGAAGATATAAATCAAAGACTTTTGCAAACCAGCCTGACGGTAATTCCAGTGTAGCCATCAGTTGTGGTAGAAGCTAACACACACCCAGGCACAGCAAAAGATGAGATAACTTTGAACGTGAACGAAAAGGAAAGAAGCCGTGTTACTAATGGGCAGCCCCTACACAGCCGAGCGGCTTTACCTGTCGTCGTCCTGGGAGAGGCTCCTTTGCAAGGGCTCTTTACTCCGGTGTCCTCCTGCCCCTGGATCCGGAGCATCTCGGGCTTTCCCCTCATCTCCTGGTTCTCTGCTTCTCTCCTCACTGCCTGTCTCTGTACTCTCCTTCCCTCTCCCAGCTCCACCAGTTATTTCCTCCTTTACCGCTGGCTCTTCCTGAACTGTCTCTTCTTGCTTAGCCCCTCCTTCCCCACCCTCTTCTACTCCCTTTGTCCTTTCAATGAAACACAAGTGGAAGGCATGCAAAGAAACACAAAGAGAAAAAAGAAAAGTCAAGAAAAACAAATGCTAGTGAAATGAAACAGAGACAATGAAGACACTCAAAACTTAGGTGACACGTAAATCGTTTAAATGTTTTAAAGTGCATTTTCTCACTGCATATCAAAGATAGTAAGCAATGGCTAAGCAGGCTAGCTCTAAAATTGCATCCTAAGTTACAAAAACCACGGGAAGCAGGTTGGGTCTGCAGTCTCTCCAGCAGAGAGAGCTCCAATACCCACGAAGCAACAAGACAAGAGGGAACGGAAAGAAAAACTAATGTATATTAAATTTTCTTGAGGCAGTGAAGAAGGCTTCCATGTATTTTGATATTTTCAAGGGGGTAGGAAAGCCTCTTATTAAAAAGTAATAGCTCTTTTAAATTAATAAAATATATTCAACCATAAAAAACACCCCAGAAAAAATTGTTTCCATAATCATCATAATGTTACATTCACACCTTCAGTTAACCTTTATTTTAATTTTATAATGATCTAACAATTGCAGTCTAATTTTTAAGTTACAAGCATAGAGGTAATTCAAGCAATTTAGTATAAAAAAACTGTCATCAGTACCATAAAAACTGACCAAGATAAAAAATAACACATACAGAATATCCTATAGCTTTTACAGATTATACCAATATTCTATATTTATCCAAAGAAAGAGGGCCCTCTGATACACACGAGCAGTTACACCCAAGTGCCCTTACCTGATTCTTCTGTCTCCTCTCGGCCGCTCTGATTGGACGGACATGTAGCTTGTGCTGCTGAAACGAGAAGCACTACTAGTCCTGGACACCGCAGATACATCACTTACATCACTGTCGGAGGACTTAGTGGAAACAGTATCTGCCCCTCTATGTGGATCCCATCCTGATCGATACTGTTGACACAGATTGACAAACACGCAGAAGCTGTCAGTATTACCACACAAGGCAATTGTTAGCTTGCTCCTATTTCAGCTCTTAATTGTCCACGAGGGCACTGCAATACCCCACTCAGTTGCATTTAAAACAAAAGTGAATGGTAATTGTCCTAAAACAAGAATTAAATTTATATGAAACCTTTGTTTTTAGCAAAGTAATTGCAGCATTTCCACCACACCCAATGAGGGCCATTAAAAGTTTCAGAACAGCAATGGCCTCAGGGAAGAACATTTAGCTAAAATCTGGGAAATAAACATTTTGCTTAACAGTAGGGAGCGCGACTCTTAAATTTCTGATTAAAATTTGAAAGAAAAAAGATTTGGTCAAGTTGTCTCTGTAGCTATAAAGACCAATTCAACTTTATCTTTAATCCACTGTGATTCACTGAAAACCTGGAGATAACACAAAATCTAATTAATGAAAACTAGCAATTTTAGAAAAGCCAAGAGAAAAGAGAAGTTTAATTTCTGAGCAGTTGCAGGAATTTGGACGAACCCTAGAAATATTAGAAAAGGTTGTTATTATTTACCAACAGCTCAATCTTCCTGGAATGGAAATAATTAGATAGATAAGTAGCAAAGTCAGGGTTCAGGGGATTCTAGGGAGCTCAAATATTCTGGTAAATTTAAAACCAACATAAATATTTCATGTTAATGACCTATTCTCATAAAATACATTTAATGTTAAAACTAATGGATACAATTTAATTTTATTACAGCAAAAGATCAGTTGCCAAGAGTCCTCAAGCTGAAATTTAAAAGAAGAAAAGAAGAAAGAGAGAAAAAAAAGAAAAGATGTGGACCTTGGCGCCTGGAATCTTGGCGCAAAGGAGACTCGCTAGCTGAGCAGAGTTGGGCAGATTCCTTAATGTTTAATAATGTTATCATTAAATGACAAGAATAATCATATCCTTGCACGATTGTTTTGAAAATTAGAACAATATGTGTTCTGTTATATTGCACCTCGTATCAGGTTAATTAGTGACATATTCTGACTGTTATCTCCAGCTGGAGTCTTCCTCTGAAATCCACCCAGCGCGGCTGCTGCTGTCCATGGTGCTGCATAGGAGAGCACCTGCTGCTGGATCTCCGCCTATGCCCCTCCACACCTTGGGTCGGCAGTCTTATTTTTAAGAATCATTGTTAGTCTAGTTTTGGAGAACTTTCTAAACACAGATACAGGCGAGTTTTACAAAGTTTTTAAAAAAATATGTAAAAAGCCGGGTGCTGATGGTGCACACCTTTAATCCCAGCACTTGGGAGGCAGAGGCAGGTGGATCTCTGTGAGTTTGAGACCAGCCTGGTCTACAAGAGCTAGTTCCAGGACAGGCTCCAAAACCACAGAGAAACCCTGTCTTGAAAAACCAAAAAAAAAATATGTAAAAAGGTCAGGAATAGTGGCTCAGCATAACTATTTCACAGATACAAACATTTTGGCCAATACCACGTGAATGGCAAGTGGCTATAGCTTAAACACTTATAACCAAATGACTTGCTCTGTTTCTTCTGGATCTCACAGTTTTTATTAAAAAACTGACTCTTCAAATAAAGGGACTGTTTCTAAGATGCTATAAAACATTAATAATCAAATTTATTAATCTAGAAATTCGTAATTAAATCAGTTAGCAACCGATTTTTTTGGTTCACCTTATTTTTCAACTTTAATTATCAAAAAAAAAACAATTAAATTATTCAAAACACTGCTGCCCCTTTTACCCAGGAAATGTTTATACAAAGAGAATGATACTGTTTATTAGTTAGAATAACATTGTTTATTTTTAGTTCACTTATTTGGTAAAAATTTAGCTCATAATATTCTTTTTTAAATAAATCTATTTAAAAGTACCAATTTACTTAACTTACTATTATTACTGTATTATTTCAGTAGGTACATTCAAGATTTTCTGTTATGCATCCACCTGTACATCTAATTAAGATATGTGTGAACAACTGTAATAGATTATATTTATATTTTCCACTAAATAATATATGTGTGAACAACTGTAATAGATTATATTTATATTTTCCACTAAATTTAAGGTACATTGACCTGAAGTTGAGACACATATGTAAATCTTCAATTTTATTCATGTATTTTTTAAAATTTCAATTACAAAAAATGTTTTAATTGTTCAAAGATATTGAACTGTACCTGGGGGGAATCTTTATTTTTCTCATTTCTATAATTTATAAATAAAGAGAGGCTAGCTGCTACCATTTATACTGTGCATGTAATTATATCATAATTAGAAAAGCAGTCTAGCATTATATTTCTTACTTGCCTTTGCTCAGGAGACCATTAGATCTGAATTCAAATGAAAAACAAAAAGCTTTAATTGTAGCAGGAAGCAGAGACAATAACAGTCATTAAGCTCCAGGTTTCTTAGTGAGACTGAAGTCCAGCCGTATCAATTAGTGTGTTTACTCTCTTGGACCAAGTGCTTTTATGAGTGTCTCGGTTATCAATGTTAAAACAGAGCCTTTCTGTCAGGTTTGCTGCACGGATTAACAGAGCAGTGCCCGTGGCTAGAGCAGTATTTAAACATTATAAGAGTTTAAACGCAAATGAGACTTTGTTTCTAAATCTTACATTTGAATGCAAACTGCTGAAGGCCTGGGAAATACTTTCCTCCATTTGTGTTTCTCTTAGATAAAGCAGGTGACTGCTGCAAATTCAAGGCCAGCTTGGGCTTCAAAGCAAGACTGCCTAACAAAATTACAAAGAACACTCAGCAGTCTCCTAGAAAACTGCTGCCGGTGAAGAGCAGTGCCTAAGGCATAGGGTAATTAAAAGAGAAGGAATTAAATGATATCGCTTGTATCAAGAACAGCAAATAGCTAAAAGCTGTAGCTTGAAGGCAGAATTGGTATATTACTCAAGACTGTACCATTCTGCTGACTTCTAAGCAACTAAGCATGTTGAAGACACAGGGATGTCTGTGTATACAACCATAAAGAGACACGTATAAACTGAATGAGAAACTTAAAAAGTCAGAACAAGAAAGTCATTTAAAATTACATTATTTGTGTGTGTGTGTGTATCTGTGTGCGTGCGTGTGTGCGCGCGCATGCGTACACGCAAGTATGTGCATGCATTTCACAGTACAGAAAGCAGGGAAAGAAGTCTTCAGCAGTCTTTCCTAGCTATGATTCCTATGAACTACGATAACAATCTACTGAACAAGACATGATCTCTCGTGCTACTATGGCAGGACTGTGACGAACTCAACCTATTGTTTTCTGACTGGATTTGAGGTCACTATACAGGAGGGAAGGCATGCCTGGCACCACAGGTCTAGGCAAGAGCTGGTTGGCTGTGGAAATCGTGGGCCCTGGCTGGGAACCTACTCTTTTTGATAAATGAAGATATTGTCAAGAAGCCTTCCAAACACTCATTTCTATCTAGAGATCTGGGCTTCTCTCAGCCTCTTAACGGGCAGATGTTAATGCAGAGACTCCCCACTGGTAAAGGTGCTTAGAATAAGAGTCAGTGAAGCCTGAACCCTAAGAGGGTTATTTATTTATACCACCTCTTCATGGTCAGGAAAGACGGGATGGAAATATACAAGAGGGAGGACAGGAAGATGTGCGCCAGAAAGATGTCTCCTGGACATGATATTCCACTTTATTCATAAAGTTGCTTCAGTTGCATTTACCTGCACCAGACCTATACAACACTAAAAACTTCAAAGTCTGTCTCGTCAGGCATGTTGAGTGAACCCCATAAGGCCCCGCTCATTCATGGCGACTCTTGCAGTTAATGGCCGCTGAAAGGATGGTGGAATTCACTGCAGTACAGCAACCCTGACAAGTTGCTCATAGGGCAGTGAATAACATTCTGGTGACGCTCATGCCTGCACTCTCCACGAAAGGAAGGACATGGGAGTAAGTGGGGAGGGGACTGGAAAGAAGGATTTCAGCTGGAAATGGAGTTTTGGAAGAAGAAAATGGCTAATGTTCACTCTGTATTAGAGAAGGCAACAGAGGTTGAAAATGGCTGAAATTCATTGTATACATGTCTGAAGCTACCAAGAATAAACAACGAAAAATAAAAAGTTCTTCAACATAAAAAGATGTAGTCTAAATATAGTTAGAATAAAACATAATCATATATATAATTCAATCTCTCCCATAAAATTATGACCTGATACTATAATTTATGTTGAAAATGTTTAATGTATTTTTAGTCAGAGGATAAGAAAAATTATAAACTTTTATAAAATCAGTTCAATTATTATTATGCCCAGAAAATGAGCTATAAATATGAATAATAGGTTTACCCAGAAAATAGTTGCTGTTGTCTTTGCATTATATATCAAATATATCAGGACACAGCTGTCAGACTAACAACGAATGTTCATTATTCTATTTAGTGGAGCAAAATCATAAGGTTCATAATCTTAGCTGAAAACTACCCTGCTTGGAGATCACTAAACTCTTGGGTAAGGCTTTCCCGGCAATATTTTGATATTTCATATGCTAATATCAAGCAGAGCACGAACTACAGAAACTTACAGGAAATTATCATTCTTCAGGATGTTCCATACTCTCAGGAGTTCCTAAGTGGCCTGGAAAAGCTAATGTTGTTCTTATGTATCTAAAATTAGTGGGACCTCAGTGGCCTGGAAAAGCTAATGTTCTTCCCATGTGTCTAAAATTAGTGGAAAGTAACAGTGTATCTGCAAAGCTCTAGTGAAAAGCCAGAAATCATTAAAATTTTAGGATATAGTTGATAAAAATTGAATGTTTAAAATAAAAGTTCCACACTCTTGTCCTCATCTGAAGGCTTGGGCAGTTCCCCAGACTATTACTGCTGTTCCCCCCCCCCCCCCCCCCCCCCCCGCATGGTGTTGCATCAACTTTGACTACTTCAATTTTCGTACATGAACTGGTTGGCTTCAATTTAACAAGTCTTACTAAACCCTGTAATCTGTAGCACAAAATGCAAGTCTATGGAATTATTACAATTGCCAGGCAGAAAACAATATCATCATTATTAACAACAAAGTAAGTTTATGTATCAATCAAGTAGTATTTGGAAGAATTGCTAAATCACATTTAGGGTGTGTGGTGGTTGGAACGAGAATGACTGACACGGGTCAGTATGTTTGAATACTTGGTCCCTACTTGGTGGAACTGTTTAGAAAGGGTTAGGGGGTTTAGGCTTGTTGGGGCATGGCCTTGAGGTTTCAAAAGTCCAGGCCATTATTAGTTAGCTTTCTCTGCTTCATGCTTGTGGGTCAAGCTGTAAGCCCTCAGTTACTACTCAAGTACCATGCCTGCCTGCCTGTTGCCTGGTTCCCGCTCTTATGGTCATAGACTCACACTCTGAACTGTAACTAAAGTCTTTCTTCAATAAATTGCCTTCATCATGGTGTGATGTGGGATTCTCCTCTGTATGTTATGAAAATGTTTTATTATCATTGGTTAATAAAGAAGCTGTTTTGGACTATATCAGGGCAGAATATAGCCAGGCAGAAAGAGATATATAAAGAGAGACTCCATGTAGCTGCCAAAGGAGAAAGATACTGGACTCTTACCAGTAAGCCACAGCCTCATGCCAATACACAGATTAATAGAAATGGGTTAATTTAAGATGTAAGGGTTAGTTAACAAGAAGCCTGAGTTAAAAGGCCAAGCAGTTTTATAATTAATACAGTTTCTGTGTAATTACTTGGATCTGGGAGGCCGGATTACTTGGATCTGCTGTCTCTGGTTACAATGGTGCATTATCATAAAAAGAGAAAAGTAACTAAGACGTGAAGAAAAAATAATGAGTAGACCTATAGTGATATTATATTTGTGTTTCAATAAATAAAGCTTGTCTGAAGATCGGAGTGCAAAGCTAGCTACACTAGTCAGTCATAGAGGCCGGTGGTGGTGGGGCACACCTTTAATACCAGTGCTAGAGAGGAATATAAGGTGGGATAAGATAGAAACTCACTCTCTTTTCAGTCTGAAGATTTCCTAGAGGTAAGAGCTCTCTAGTGGTTGGCTGCTTTGCTTCTCTGATCTTTCATCTTGAACCCCAATATCTGTCTCTGGGTTTTCATTATTTGCGCTACATAGCCCTAAAGGTTAGGAAAACAATTAGGACTAACAACATTTGGAAGTGAGGGAGGGGAATGCCTGGTCAAGACTTCTGGTCAGCTTGGGTGCAGGGCGGAGAACAGGCACAAAGCCTCTACTACAATTAGGGAATGGTGGGAGTAGGGGTTGTTATCATTTTTGCCAGGATGCCTTTATATCATATCATAATTCAGGAAGAGTATCTGTTGTCCCTTCAGAACTACATAATAATAGTTCATCTCTCACGTGAGCCAGCTTTTCTCTTCTGTGAAGTACTTAAAGCTCTTACAAAGACGAACTTCAACATTCCATTGCACACTAAATAGAAATGGAATCTCTCAGTGTTCACAGAGAATCAAGCATTACTCTGAGTGACCCGAAATGACTAAAACGAAGTCTTTGTTGTGGTTTGATCATTTGATTTCATGTCTCTCTGTTTGGTCTGCTATCATTTCTCTCCATTTCCCTCACCTTTCCAACTATCTGCCTTCCTAGATTGTCATACCCTGAAGGAAAACTTATTCCTTTTGTTGCCCTGTAATCTAGATTTTCTTGCCTAGTAAAAAAAAGAAAATCAATAAATAATAAATGTAGATGAAGATAATAACTAACATTGATGCTGACAGTGAGTGAGAGTCTTCTCTTCACCATGAAGCATCAAACCAGGGCAGAAGATGCTGCCTTTCCAGTCTGCAGTTCCCTGATCTGTCAAGTCCCATGGACTGTGTAGTAAGCAGTGCTCTGGCAGATAGTAACCAACCAGCTTTCCGGAGGCAACAATTGTAATAGAAAGACATTGTTTATAATTATGGTTTGAAAGTTTCCACCATGGACATAAGGTATAAAACTCACATGTGTGAAGCTCTGGACCCAAATCCTTGTGCCTCAAAAACTAAATGAAATGAAACAAAACAAACAAACAAAATAGAAAAATGTTTGGTTGATTCAATTCATTCTGCGGTTTCTGTAGACAGAGTTGGGCACAGCAGGAGGGATGGGGTCAAAAAATATGGGCACTGCTTCCAGGATTCACCAAGAGTCCTGGGAGACAAGTAAGGGTCAACAAAATATCTGTAATATACTAATCCCAGGAAATGTTTGGAGACAAGTAAGGGTCAACAAAATATCTGTAATATACTAATCCCAGGAAATGTTTGGAGACAAGTAAGGGTCAACAAAGTATCTGTAATATACTAATCCCAGGAAATGTTTGGAGACAAGTAAGGGTCAACAAAGTATCTGTAATATACTAATCCCAGGGAATGTTTGGAGACAAGTAAGGGTCAACAAAGTATCTGTAATATACTAATCCCAGGAAATGTTTGGAGCATGGCCAGCAGTAGCAGCATGAGGTGAAAACCAGGATCAAAAGGGCAGCATGTATGCCAGTACGGATTCGAGACCCCAGCTGCAATTGCTTGGTCTGAAGAAAAACAATTGAGTATTTTTCCTAGAGGATTTGTAAAGGAAGACGTAGAACCAGTAGGCAATTTTGGCTTTCCTAAAACCTGGCCTTGTGGGAACTCTGTATTCTACTGACAGTCAGATGATGGTTGCAAAATATCTCTGATTGATTTCCATTAATTTTCCAAAATTTCAAGATGTAGGGCCTATGCCAGTTTCTAAAACAAAAGCCCAGGCTTAGAGAGCTCAGGTAGCTGCAGAGTCCATGGTTTGCATTAGTAAAGTGAGTTACCATTCTGTTCTTCAGAAGCAATTACAATCCAGCCCATTCTATTGCAACACTTGTGCAAACTACTCTACAGGCAATGTGGTATCTGCTGCAAGTCAGTGGCTTCTTAGCTTTCTTCATGTCCTTCTTTCCCCCGACAGGCTCTCGGAAGGGCTGCTCAGACAAGGCCCCTGTGGTTTCTCCCGCACTTCCTTGACTATTCCTTCTCAATTGGCTTCATTTTTCTTATCCTTATTTAATAATTTGCCAAAATTTTCCATTAAAATCCTCTTTTCTTTTCATTATATTGTTCCATGGATGTTCATTATTTATGTGGTAATGATCACATAATGACTAATGGCTTTTTATCTTATATCCTGACCAATATCCCAAACTTTCAACTCATACTTGTCCACACTAATAGGCTATCTCCCACTTATGGTTTTCAGGTACATTCAATATGGCCTAAGCCAAATTTATTCTCCTTTTCTTCAAAACAGCCCTTTCTGTATTGCTCTCAGTCTCTGTGCTAATTAATAGACACAAAATTTGAGTAGATTTCATAAAGGTGGCTGTGAATTACCATGGGCTTCTCCTCAGAATTCTCCTCTTTAATCATCAAGAAATACTGGTTACTCATTTAAGAGACACCAATATCACTTCACTATTTAGCCCATTGGAACTAATGAGTAGGCTCGTGGTCTTCCGTATTGGTGAGTACTCAGTGGCCATTTACCTGTGGCCATTACTGCTGAACGCGCATCCAACATGTTTCCTCTTCCTCCCTTCTTTACTAAAGCACTCCAGCCTCATGACACAGCAGAGCAAAACTTCCTTTTCCAGGAGCCTTCACAGCTGGCTGAGAGTTAGACTAACTTGACCACTAATACAGGAACATCTAGAGGATGGGGCTAGGAGAAAGCCATTACTTTTCTGATTATAATGGGCTGGTCTGCTGGGATGGCTGTTGAAATTTCCCTCTTCTCTGATTGAAACTTACTGTGCGTCCATCTGTGCAGTAGCAATTCTGTCAATGAAAGGCTTTTCCAAGGAGGGAGTGGAAAGAATACTCTAGGAAGTAGCAATCCAGCCCCGGACTGCTGTTTGCACTCTTTGTTGAATAAAAAAAAAAAAGACAATCTTTGACAGATTTTGGTAATTTTGTCTATTTTTGTTGTTGATGGATGAACAGCTGAGTGCAAATCTAAAGAATTGTGCTGGCTAGGTGTTTGTCAACTTCACACAGCTAGAGGCAGTTTAGAAGAGGGGGCCTCAATTAAGAAAATACTCCCATCCATCGGGCCCATGGCTAAACCTTGTACTTCATCTTCTTGATTGATGACTGATGTAGGAGGTCAGAGCTCCCCGTAGGTGGTCCTTGGCTGGTGGTCCTGGGGGCTACATAAAGTAGGCTGAGCAAACCACAGAGCAGCACCCCTCTATGGCCTCTGCATCAGCTCCTGCCTCCAGGTTCCTAAAGTGTGACCTAGACATTGTAAGATGAAGCAAATCCTTTCCCACCTAAATTGCATTTGGTCATGGTGTTTATCACAGCAATAAAAACCTCAACCATGACACCAATATACAACTCTTTCTAGTGTGTATCCGAAAAAATATATCTTCTAACCTCAGGCTAGTGACATATTCTCTAAACAACATCAATGAAAATCAAAATGTGGTCATCTAATTTTGAATCTGAGAGGCAGCATGGGTGAAGAGCTGAAAGACATGGATATGTATGGAACTGTCCTACTACAGCAGTCACGCAATCTCAAGCAAGTTGGTTGATTCACTGAGCCTAGATCAAAGCAATAACTGTATTAACTGTCTCTTGGCAGCATGAGCCCCAGATGAGCCGAGAGTCTTGTCTCTGTAGTTATTTACCATGACAGTCGTTAGCCACAGTCAAAGACACCAAAGCCCACTGTCAGGATATTGAGCTTTGCCAACCATTTAGCTCTAACTTCAAATATCTTGACCTAAAAACCTTGAAACTAGCTAGAGACCTCCTTTATAAATTATTTTCTAACCCCATTTCTCACAAATAAAAGAACAAAATAAACCTAATTTGCTAATTCACGTTCAGTCATTATGCAAACAGTGAACTTATAATTACACCTATATTTGATTCTAAGGAAAGTTTCAAATCAAGAAAAGAACCACCTTTGACTACAACTAATTAAAGTTTGAATAATTATTATGGTCTACAAATAAATTTAGATAATTTATCATTTCCCTTTCCCAAAAGATAATTGTTATATTTTAAATTCTACCTATATATAGAAAATATACTAATTACCTATGATCTACTTAGAGTCCAGCAATAGGACATTTACTGATCTAGGTTTATTTTCCTTCCTTTCTTGTGCTGTGGAACTGCAAACGCACACCACCTGAACTTTCTGCAACACTCTGCAACTGTGGAGTCTGCTTTTCTCGGACACTGAAGAATTCGCCACATTAACAGTAATAGTCCATTGTGATATGAGACAGTACCCCACATGTTCCTTTTGAGGAACCTCACAAGTAAATGTTTTCATGCACACGGAAGCCAAAGGAGGACAGGATAAAATGGCAGCTCTCAGTCCAAACTGAAGGATCCAGACATAGCAGAAACACCTCGCCAATTGGATCAGTGATGCTCTCTTTAAAAGCTCAGGTCGGAAACGTTTACAGTCTACTTCAAATCAAGAAACTAGAAAGAGAAGCAGGAGAGGGACAGCAGAGGGCTGAAGATGGGGATGGGAAGAGCAGAATCTGAGGACATGAAAGGGAGAGGACGGATCCTGGGGATGAAAGGGCACCAGACAGGAAGACTGGTAAGAAGACAGCAACAGGAAGATGAACAAAAAAAATGAAATATGCCACAATGAAACCCAAGACCCTGAATGTTAATTTTTAAAAATTAAAAAAGAATATGAAGAAACCTGGCCAAATCCACAAAAACTTATACTTGGTCTTCTGTAGCCATCTTTAAGTATTACATGGCTCCCTGCCTAATTTTATAATTCATTAGAGAATATTTACATGCTTTACTAAGAAAAGAGATACCCTAATAGGTAAGCTTTGTTAATCATGTCCCAGGTGTGAAGGGGACAGCTAGCATCTCAAGGGTTGCTATAGCAATAAGACAGGGGAGCACCAGCAGCGGGACCACAGCTATGAGAATCTGAAGCAGGCAGGTAGAGAAGAAATAGAATGAGCGGGGCTATAAAGTAGGGATTTATTTCAAATATCAGTACCTTGGAAGGTAACATAATAGGTACTTGTATCTGGGAGAACTAAGGTTAACTAATAATCTGACATCTACATGGCATTAATGAAACTTAAAACAGCCTGAGAATCCCTCTGGCCCATTACATCTAAGCAGGTGGCAGCCACGGCAACGCTGTGCTGGGAATATGGAAGATCTACTGCTGTAACCTTTAACAAGAAAGAGGAGTCCTAGACTGATCTCCACAGAGACCGTTCTGGACGGAACAGCTGCCACGTATGTTTGCATCAGGGTGGTAGCCTCTACACAGAACTCCTGATCTTTAACTTTCATTGTTATCTTTAATATTCTATTAGAGTAGCATTTTATACTTTCCGTTTTCCAAGACAGGGTTTCACTGCGTGGTCCTGGCTTTCTTGAAACTCTGCAGAGTTTTGTTTTAAAGGCACACATTTGCTAGTCATAGTGACTGCCTTAAAAATCTTCAAAGCCCATAATACTATAAAATTCATAAAGATTTAGAAGAGCAGTATAGAAGGATATAATACAGATACTGGTATTCTTAAAATATAATATCTGAGGGAGCACACAGGCCCTTGTGGGCGGTGCCATCCCTGGGCTGGTGGTCCTGGGTACTAAAACAAAGCCAGCTGAGCAAGTCATGGAAGCAAGCCAGTAAGCAGCACCCTCCATGGCCTCTGCATCAGCTCTTGCCTCCAGGGTCCTTCCCTGTTTGAGTTTCTGTCCTGACTTCCATTTGGTCAAATGTAAGCTCAATAAACCCTTCCTCCCCAACTTGCTTTTGGTCATGGTGTTTTATTGCAGCAATAGAAACCCTGATTAAGACAGATGTTAAAAAGTCACTTTCAAAATCTTTCCCCAAAAAAGCTTATAATATTTTAGTTTGCCTTCATTATCCACTCCATGTTCACTCAGAAAGCTAAACATAAACTAAAATAGAATATCCTATTGACTGCTTACTAGCCCCATCCAATGCTCACAGCTGGAGGAACTGGAAAGACAATTGTGCTGTCGGTTCTCAAAAGTGCATGTTTTAGTTGGAAAGACAAGAATCAGGACCCGCACAGTACTCAGAACAAAGCACACATAACCATCAGGTACCCAGGGCATTACTAGTTCAGAGGATCCATGGGTTTCCATGTGTTACTTCAACGTTCTTTTTGTTTCTATGTCTTACCTCTTAGCTGTGTGACAGTTTCATAATCTACATGAGAAATTTTAGTCGTCATTGCCCCGTCCCCTGCTGGACTCCCTCTTCCCGAGAAGCCCCTCCTACTTTCACCTCTTCCTTTGTGTGTGACCCACGAGTTTATTTATTTACTTCTTGCCAGAGAGTAGATGGGAGGTTATTTACTGGAGCAAGGGCAACATGCCAGTGACTGTCACTGAAGAAAAGGGCACCTTCCTCACACAAACTAGCTGCTCATAGTCCTCAGAGAGGACTGCACCCACCCATGACAGAAGTTCAAAACCCATTCTTGTGCATGGATATTTTTATGTTTGTAGTACTTATGCACCAACACTTTATCTTATTAGATTGCATGAAATAATCTTACTATATTATTTCATTGCATTTATCCTTTATTTTTAATATAATTCCTGATTACATTAAGCAAGATTTCACTCCTTTCTGTGGCCCATATCAGCCATTTCCTAAAAAGTATTCTAAATGTTAGCAAATCATCAGTTCTGATAGATCAATAAAATCAAATGTGAAAAGCACAAATTGTTATTTTTTTTTCTGGAGGTAAAAGAGAATTGTTACTCCCTGTATTCTTAGAAAATGCAGGAACAAACTGTGCTTTTAACACATGGTGCTACTGCCCATGGGCTGACCCTTTAACTGCAGGTAGCCAGATACAATTTACTTAAAATTCTTTCTTTTGTTAGTCTTTAGGAACATTATATTTACTGAAAAAATAAGAAATTACACTTTAGATGGTGCTACAAAAGTATAAGCTGCTGTTTCAGTCATTTCCAACAAGTTCTTCATAAGAAAAGGTTCTGTTGGCACTTCCTACCACTAAACGTGGCTGCATGGCTGCAGGTGGAAATGGATAAACAGCGGACGAGAAAGTAAGTCTGTGCTTGAATGTCAGCATGAGACTCAAGTTGAAAGAACCACACCTGGATGTGATTTCAGAGCTAAGAAGCTTTCTAAAGTGAACTTGCAGAAACAAACTCAGAATATTTTCTAAGGATCTCAGAGGACAGAAGGGGAAACAGGAAGAAAGAGAGAGGAAAAAGGAACAAATCAACCAAAGTGCTCAAAGCGTTATAGCTTCGGTTAGCAGGGTTAATACCGTCACCCACATTGCACTAAGGAAGCCTTGCACAGTGCCTACAATCTGGAACATGTAGACCAGAGAGGGGACTTGGAGGTCCTGAGCTGGAGATGCTGTAAGTCACGATGAGGATGAGGGAACCAAATTCAGGCCTTCAAGAGCAGTGTATGCCCTTGGCCCCTGAGACATCTCTCCAGCCCCTCAAGTGGTCATTTAAATGACCATTAGCTAATTTGTAAAGATTTGATGTGGTCTGACTTGAGCTGCTTCCAAATTCACATGTGGAAGTCAGTGTATCAGAACGCGACTGCATTAGAGGACAGGGACTTTAAGAGGTGACGGAGATAAAATGAGGTCGTTTGGCTGAGCCCTAATCCATTTAAACAGGTGTCGGGACATCGCATAAAGAGAAAAGATGGGGGGGCTGGAGAGATGGCTCAGTGGTTAAGAGCATTGCCTGCTCTTCCAAAGGTCCTGAGTTCAATTCCCAGCAACCACATGGTGGCTCACAACCATCTGTAATGAGGTTTGGTGCCTTCTTCTGGCCTGCAGACACACATGCAGACAGAATATTGTATACATAATAAATAAATATTTTTTAAAAAAAGAGAAAAGATGGGGAGAACCCAGAGAAAGGCTACACTGGAAAGTCAAGAAGGACATAGGGAGGAAGCAAAACTTTTAACCTGGGTTTTAAATCTCTAGCATCCAAAAACTTGAGGGCATACACACCCGGAATTTAAGTAATCAATCTACAGTGCTTAGTTAAGTAATGAACACAACATGTTAAGGAAAAGGGGAAATTAAAGCTAACTTTTTCAAAAAAAAGTCAAAGATTAATTACATATTAAAATATAAAATGTCCAACATTTCATTAAAATTATTTACTGTGAATATGTTATATATATTCCTATGAAATGAAGATTTGACTAGAAGTTGCTTCCATCAACGAAAACATCAAAGACAGAAACTCACTAGCTCAGTTTTATGGTGCGTGTATGTGCGCGTGTGTGTGTATGTGCGTGTGTGTGTTGTATCTGTATTATATATATATATATAAATTATGTGCAAACAAGCATTTCTAGCTAACTATACTAGCACATGGACATTTGAAATAAAATTGAAGGATATCCAGCTTAACAGAGAACACGAAAGAAACACACTAATTTGACCAGACTGGAAAAATACAAGAACATTCAAATAAGCTTTTAGGTTTTTCAAAAAACTATAACTTTTTACATTTTCTCCTTCCTTTGATTTTCCCTATCTGCTCTGGGCTTGCAGGAAATGGCCATTCTTCTTCTTAGGTCCCTTCGCCACCATCACCACCATCGCTAGTGTAATGCTGGTGCTCACATCCCCATGGGAACAGCTCTCTGTGCACACAGACTCAACTGGGAAAACAACTCTGCAGCAGACTAGGTAACTCCCCTCAGGCTGTGCAGCGATGGAGGGAGACTATGTAGTTTACCATGGAGTTCTCTTTAGCCAACTAGGGGTGATGCTCCCAAACTGTCCACACTTCTGTATTTCTGCACAGTGCTCCGAATGCGGCTGCTACTGTAGACACGGATGACACACGGAAACAGAAACGGATGCATGCCCAAAGACTTCCTTGCCCTCAGTGACATACTCATCCTTTTTACTACTTATTTCAAGAATAATAAGAAAATGATACCAAGACAGAAAATGTTTAGTTAGCTGAAAACTCTATTCTGATGGATGTTGAAGATAAATGGAAACGATCCCTTCAAGAAGATCATTAAAATAAACTTAGAAAAGGAAGAATAAGACAAAAAGATTTTCAAAATATGACTGAATGCTTTGTCTTCCCAATGCATGACTGTCTTTCAGGGCACTTTTCAAATTTAACAATGGGGGTGCACACTTTCTTTACTGGGCTTGAAGGGGCGGCTATGTAGATACTTTGCATGCTCAGAACAGTGCTGCGTGCGCTGCCATTAGTTCACTGACTGGCCTGTAAAGCCTCGCCCGAGTTTTCTTCATAAATACACTTGTAAGGACTGACCGCAGAGCTGAGTGCAAAAGGACACGCGTGATTAATTAAAGGTGTGGCGCTGGCTAGGGTGGAGGAGCAGAGAGAAAGCAATCTCCACCGCGCACACTGTACCTCCTGACTCTTCCTCTGCTTGGTAGTCTACAAAAGGGCAGCACTCATGACTCAGCACACTGGCTTTCCTGGAGGCTAGCTGGCTGGCTTGGCAGAAAGAACTCGGAACAGAAAAAATTGACAAAGGCAAATAGAAGTTTTCAGAAATTTCGGTGTGGTCTTTTGTCAGGCCTCAGGCTGGTGTAGGGCCGAGAGGAACTAAAAATGTGAGCCCTGCCTTAGCATAAGACTGGCTTACTGGAAGTGAGAGCAGCTCTTTACTTCCCATCCTGAGGACCTGGGTGGAGAGGCATTGCTGATGCCTGCTCCCATGGTTCTTGAGAACTGGTGTGTCACAACTCCCTTTCCAGTAGAAGGAAAGCCCAGCTCAGACTCACTGGGCGGCTTGCTGTATAACATCAGAAACTCAAACTTTTTACTTAAGAGAAAGATTCCCCCAGCACTGTATTTCAGTCAGTGCTCTAGAACTCACACAGAAATTCACTGTTCTATTTCTAAATCATACCTAGAATTCATGAGTTTTATACATCTTAATAATCTGTATAAGGCTATTTAATCTGTATTTTAAATTTTGCCTTATGTAAGTCTAATCTATCAGCTTTCAGTTTATTTAAGTCTCAGAATTAAGTATTTGAAATGTGTACTGTTAATCATAGGAACGTTACATGGATGGAATGTCAACTTTGGCAGTATAACTTCTTACTTCAGAATTTTGTTTATAAATACCAATCACGTGTTAAAGCTGTTTTATTTTTTATAATTTGGATGTCATTTCAAGGTTCATGAATTCTCACACTTTATATTATTTTCCTTTCAT